>NC_057808.1:42927932-43145525 GCF_018294505.1 Triticum aestivum
GACGTCCGACTGTGGCACTCTTGTTATTTACTTTTGATATCAGCCCTTTATGTGATGTCGCTCAGACGTCCGACTGTGGCACTCTTGTTATTTACTTTTGATATAAGCCCTTTATGTGATGTCGCTCAGACGTCCGACTATGGCACTCTTGTTATTTACTTTTTATATAAGCCCTTTATGTGATGTCGCTCAGACGTCCGACTGTGGCACCCTTGTTATTTACTTTTGATATAAGCCCTCTATGTGATGTCGCTCAGACGTCCGTCTGTGGCATGTACTGTCATTTATATTCTATTATAAGCCCTTTATGTGGTGTCACCTTGACGCCCGACTGCGGCATTGTTATTCTCTTTGTATCATTTCGAGGAGTCATTCAGACACTCGATTGGCCCTCAGTATTACTTTGGGATTTCGGGAGGACTACCGCCCGACTTCTCTTTTATTTCCCATGCATTATTATTTCATTGTCTGAGTGCGCTTGTTAAATCTGTTCATATGCATCATGTTTACATTTGTTATATCTTATGTCCGAACTGTCTTGCGAGTACTTTCATAGTACTCACCTGGCTTGTTGATTTGGCCAGATATTGACGAAGGCGATCTCATGGACGAAGAGTTTGATAGTGAGTCCGACGCCTAGAGGAGTCCCAGTCAGTCCCGTGCGATCCTGGATATTGGTCACTTGTATTATATACGCTTCCGCCACCCACAATAAGTATCCTCGAGCCTCACTCCGACGCTCGAAGAGCTGTTAGATTCAGGAGTCATATCACCCACTTCGCTGTGATATATCCATCACCGCTTTTATTGCAAGTCAGTAGTTATGCCACCCTATCCGCCTTTATGTGTAATATCGGCGTGTTTGTAATAAATTGTTGAGCTGTCTCCGCTCAACCTTGTATTATATTTAGTACTCCTGGTTTCTCTTCTGTGATCAAGATATTGTCTACCAGTGAGAAGGAATTCTTCTCTACTGGTCCGTAAAAGGGATCGGTCTCTCAATAAATATTTTTATTGGAAAACCGGTCATGACAGCACCGACGGCAACTGGCGCGGGGGAGGAGAGTGCACTGTAGCTGCAGCTCCCCCGGTCCTTCCCCCGCTGGCGTGCGGTGGCTCGACGGAGCGCCGGTCCTAGGGCCCTGCCGGCCATGGCTCGTCTTTGTTGGCGACGGCGACGTGGCCCTGGATGGTGGCTCTCCACTCGTCGAGCTCCTTCGCAGCAGGAGGGAAGTCGAGGAGTTGCTGCGCGCGCGCCAAAGCTTCTGCTGGCGTGGGTGGTGGTGAGAGCTGCGTGGACCGTGGCGCGCTTCGACTTCTAACCACGTTAGAAGGAGCTCTATCACAGCCCAGCGGCTGCGTGCCATTGTCGCTAGCACTTCGGTGGGCATGCTGGCCTCCTTTGTCCTGCAGATGATGCATAGGGCTCTTCCCACGGCGGTGCTCAGGGTCACCGGCGTGGTGACGCTGCTCGTCGTGCACACCATGGGAATAGCGCACTGTGGGTGCCATGGTGGGCATCCTGGAGGTCGTCGCGCCGCCCTTGGGTGGCACAGCGGCGACCCCAGAGGGCCCGGCGCCGCCTGCGGGGGGCCCAGCTCCGTCTCTGGATTTTCTGGCATGCGGCCCGCCGTCTTACGCACGAACGACGCCGCTCGCCAGGCTCTGACTGCCAGAGCGATGTTGGTGCATGCGGGCCACGCCTCGGGTCCTGTCTGCGACCGGTCCGCTACTCGCCCTCACCGGTACGGGCCGTCGGGCCCCCGACGAACCGACCGCGGTGTCCGCCTTCTTCTTGGGAGCCATGGCGACGAAGTACTGCTAGGCTAACTGCTAGACCAGATTCTCACAACAGCGCGCCCCTACCTGGCGCGCCAAAGATGTCGGTGCGAATGACACCTATGGGATCACTGGGACCACTTCTACGGTCGGCGGGCGCGGGGTCGTGAGAAGAGCAGGTTTAGGAGCAAGCACACAGATCGTTTACCCAGGTTCGGGCCGCGAGGACGTGTAAAACCCTAGTCCTGCTTTGGTGGATGTATTGAGTGTTCTTGAGATCTCAAACTAGCTATGGTGGCTGTGTAGTTCCAAAAAGACGAATGCCCCTCCAGTAGGCCTCGGGCCTCCTTTTATTGTCGAAAAGGGGTTGCCACAGTGGCACACAGGAGGTGGCAAGGGGTACAGTGCACGAGCTTATGGCTCGGCGTTACGGGACAAGGCACATTAAATGCGATACTTAGGTGTCCATTAGCTTTATCGGGGACGGGAACAAGGCCCGTCCCGTCCGTCGCTGCTCCTCCTCGCTTCGACACGCGCCCTGGCCAGCGATGCATGCAGCGCCATGTAGGCGGGCAGGCAGCTGAGGTGGCGTGGTGGTAGGGTCTTCACGAAGATCTGCTTGCCACCATGCAGGTGCTTGCTGATTTGGCCTGGAAGCTGCATGTTGCCATGCAGGTGCTTGCCCAGCTGGTTCAGCTGGCAGCTGCATGCGAATGCTGGCGGAGTCTTGGTTGGTGCAGGCCTGGCAGTGGCCCCGCTGACGCCCTCGGCAAGGGCCTTGTCGTGGCGTCGCAGTCGTCCCCGGCAAGACTCTTGGGGGGGGGAGGTCTTGTGGGTTTCCTTGGCGAGGATCTCGCCGAGGGTTGTCGTATTCTGATCCTCATCTGATCTTGTGTATTTATGATCTTGATGAAGATCTGCATGCCACCACGGTGGCGCCTCCCGAGCCCTGGTCCCAATGTAGCTGGTTGGGTTAGAACCTGTGGGCTCAAGGGTGGCTCGCTCTGTTGGTGTTTTGGCAAGTTGCCCCGGCAAGGCTCTTGCTGGGGCCGTGGAGACCGCCTCGGCAAGGGTCTTGCCGGGGAGTACACCTTGCCCCCTTTGCTCTTTGTGTTTTCTGGTCTTGGCGTTGCCTCTGATCATCTTGTGCCTTTGGCTTCTCTTCGGCTTCCCTCCCCTGCCCTGCTTAGTGTGGTCGCGGGCGCGGCTCCGACTGTCCGTGCACAAGTAAAGGGGTAAAAAGGAGCGCCCCTACTTTTTGTACACCGACAACTTGGGTGTTTGGTTCACAGGAATTGGAGGAGCAGAGGAATGCAAAGAAACATGGCCAAAATAAAGTAACCATATGAAAGCGTGTACAGTTAGAATGTTATTCTGCCACTAATGCAATTGGTCTTGTTTTCATGCATAGGATTTTGAAAAGTAGGTCCAGGTGGATGTTTTGCTCCATTCCTTTCAACAAAATGCATGAATAATTGAATAGTAGAGTGCCATAGGAAAATTTCCTATTGCTATGTTTTTCCGTTGAACCAAAATAGCCCCAATGGATTGACATGAATGTAGAGTAATAAGTGATGCGACAAGTGTAGAACCTCTTTGCCGTAGCCGTGTCGACCTCAACATCATTGGGTTGGTCGCTGAAGAAGTTGAGGCAGAGGTGGCTGTCGGAGGTGTGGAGGAAGATCTGAGGAATCTGTAGACGGCGTCCAAGGCACTGCTCTGTTGTGATGGATCGTTCCGTCATTGGAGCAGCAACGGTGAGCCGTAAGACATCGAGGCTGAAGCCGCACAAGACAAACATCGTTAATCTCTAGTGGGTTTCTAATAGCATCTCCAATATATGATGTAAAATACATTACCAAAAAGTGATAGATGTAAATTACATCGCCAAAAACCACCTGACTACAACAGATGAGGTAAAAACTGTTGACTCTGAACTTAACTGTTGAAACTGAAATTTACTGTGGGATCTGAATGTTAGTGTCGAAACTGAACGCAATGGTAGCAGAGAGGCACTTCACATGTAGTTTAGGGAGGGCTTGCAGTTCATCTTCAACCTGCACCCTTGAGCTGCCAGCCACCACCGGCCCCCGCACTGCCTCGCTGCCCCGAAACAACTCCCCACCGCCGGCCCGCCGCCGCCTCGCCGCCCCGAAACAACTCCCTACCAGCGGTCCGCCACCGCCCCGGCCAGCCCTCTAGCCCCCCCGTGCCGAGCTTTTTCTGCAGTGACCCCCACGCCACCGCCCCACCACCGCGCCCCCACCACCGGCGACCACCGCCCCGACCCTGAACCCTAAGATAGATAGTGGGGTACCTCTCCGGAGAGCCCCCTTCCCCGTTGTGGGTGGTTCTTCCTTAACTTCGGCGAGCGCCCCCACCCCCTGAAAATCGACTGACCCAAAAGTCGATTCAGTCGACTGAAGTGTAGCTAAATTGGAGCAGAGTAGGAGCACGAGCGAGGGGGAGAGCAGCAGCAGCACGAGCGAGAGCCGGAGCAGCAGCAACAGCGAGAGCCGGAGCAGCAGCAACAGATCCGGTTGGTAAGGACGCCACCGCCGAAGGGGCCTCGCACTGGGGGAGAGCCGCAGTGGAGATGTCTCCCGTGGCACCGGCTTCGAGGTAGCCGCTCCATGGGGGTGCGGGATGGAGCACCGTCGGCGCCGGGAGGTCGAGTTAAGGAGAAGGTGCGATGGCATGAGTGTACAACCTCTTTGGTGGCGCCGAGTAGGCCTCGGCTTCGTCCGAAGAGTCAGTGAGGATGATGCGGTTTCGGTGGAGCAGGTTAAGGCCGCGCTGTGGGGATGGAGCAGCCGCGATAGACGACGCGATCGTCGGAGCAGCTCCTTGGAGGTGGAGGACGGGGAGGCTGAACCGGCGGGACGACGAGATGGACGACGGATCCTCATCCGGGGAGGTGGACGAGGGACGTCCAGCTGTTGCGGTGGAAGACATCATCGGGGAAGACGCTCCGGCCGGGCAGTGGTGAGGTGGTGGACGGTGGAGGGTGGGGTTTCGCAGCTGGAGCAGAGAGGTTTTGGCGGCCTGGGATTTCGAATGGCAAAAAGGACATGATGGGAGGGGGGAACCATGACTTAGGGACGCGCTTGTCCAAAATTTAGGGTGTGTTACAAACGTACCCCCACCGATTTGAACTAGCGGCCCTTTCGGCTAAGGGTTAGAACGGGGATTTCGCGTGTCGGGATTTGGCAGCTGGAGGGAGTTTTCGCGCGCATTGTAATTTCAGGATAGCAAGGCGCGGGTTGTGAAGGCGCCAGTTTTGGGAGCATGATATCTGAATTTTCGGGATATAACAAGGCGCCGATTGAATTTTAGGGACAAGCCTAACGTGTAATATTGTACTTGTACATACCAATTCGCACTTCCCTGAACGAAAAAAAGAAAGAAAATAAAACTATTCACACCACAAAAAGAGAGAGTCTTGTCCCATTTTACTATACAAATTCTATTCAAAGCTACTCCCTCCTTCCATCTATATAGGGCCTAATGGATTTTTCGAGGCTAACTTTGACCAAATACTAGAGCAATAATATATGACATGCAACTTACACAAAGCACACCGTTAAATTTCATGTGTGAAAGGAGCTTTCAATGATATAATTTTCACATTGTGCATGTCATGTACTTTTAATATTGTCAATAGTCAAAGGCGGTCTTAAAAATGTATTAGGCCCTATATAGATGGAAGGAGGGAGTATGAATCCATGTTATGTCCAATTAATTTTTTTTGCTGGCTGTATAATGCATGTAACCTACTCATACCAACATTTTAGTGCATTCCAAATGTCTATACTGCCGGTGCAATTTGAACTAAATTTGAATTCGTTTATCTATTTCAATAAGAATCTACAATCATGATTGTTGACAACTTCAACCATCATTCATGTATTACCTTAACAACATACCACATTATTACTATAGAGATAGAAATGAACTATGTGTACTATACGAACTCGTCAATTTTTTGAATACACTTGATGTTGATTCCGAATAATAGTACATTTGATGTACTAACTATATATTCATAATCTAAACCATGTTCCAGACGTACACTGTGTTTATCACACAAAGTATAGTGCCCCGCCCCCTACATTATGACAAATATTTAGGCATGAGCTGCAAAAGCCACACATTAGCCCAAATTATAATCAATGTTCTATATATATATATATATTATATGTAGTACTAGAAAGATGCCCATGCATTCCACGGAACATCAAGATGATCGAGGGGAGGCCTTATTTGCAAATATGGAGAGGGGTGTGGGTATCTTTTTTCAAAATTGCCATAGTTTCCTTCCTATCCGTCAGATATAAATTGGACGGCCTATATATATTGCAGGATGGGAGGCACATCATCATCAAAACTCTGTTTTTTATAAGAGTAGAGATAAAATATATTATATGTAGTATAACATGTTCATAACCATACCATGTGTATCACCGTTATATATATTCACCCATGCGTCGGCTTAAAACACTATGATAAATTCTTCAAATATCCGAATTCACTTTTTATAATGAATTATGATCTCTATTCGTCTTTTACACCCACACAATCCTCTTATCTTTGTAGCTAGATCTAACTTTCTCTCGTGCATGCACACTCCTGCATCCCTCTCACCCTCCCGCAGCATTCTCTAGCTCCATCGCGCAAATTCGTCTTTCACTTTAGGTCGTTCACCCATGATGTGTGTAGGCCCCCCAGCTCCTCCTTTACGGCAAAAATCGATCGATATGCCTCTCTAGCCAGGTGTGCCTACCACAAACACAAGCTTCCCCTCTTCTCTTCTCATAGCCCATGCCTCACTCCCACCACTCTTTTCATCGATCTCGTACTCGCCCACTCCTCCCCCCTCGATATAGTATGCCTCTCGCACCACCTCCTAGATGCATCCCTCTCTCTCTATCCTTCTCCCCGGGCCTTATTTGCTTCTAACACATACAAGCATGTATACCGATTGACCTCCCTACATATACCTAGGTCGACCTTAACTATTTCCCCCCACCCATCGATCGACGTACCTCACAAGTTATGTCTCTACTTTCTCTGACAAAGGACGATTGGTCTTCCTATATAGTTACGTCAGCGTACCACAACCATATCATCCCCCCTCATCATTCGTGCATGCCTCCTGACCCGTCAGTCACACGCACGTGCACAAATAGGCAGCCATCCCCTCTATTATTGATATTGCAGGCATGCCCTCTGTTTGTCTAGTAAGCCTCTCCCACCATTTGTTAGAAGCAACTCCACTACCACCCCCTCCAACACTCTAGCTTTGTCTCTCTCCCAACCTTATTCCTCTCCTACACATATGCATGGATGCCGATCGATCTCCCTTAATACATAAGGTTGGCCTCTCTCCTCCTCCACACATATACCGGCCATTGTACCTCTATTGTTAATTAGGTCTCCCCCACCACGCACCGTTAGTCGAGCGCTGTAGGTAGGTATCCATGCCACAGAGACAAACTGCACCTGTCCCCTCTCACCTTCCAGTAGGCCAGCCACTCTATATCTTTGACGTGGGCACACACTAATTCGATGGCACTCTTTATCGATCACGCGCGCGCACACACACATCATCATCATCATCATCATCCCTCTCTTCGATTCTATGGATACCTCAAGCTAATGGTACCTCCACTCTCTTATCGTGGATCGCCCCCTATATATATATGATATATCCATGACTCTATTTCACACACATTGCATATGTTACATTTTTTATTGACCGCCCCCCCAAAAACACTCACGAACCCACACAATATATCTCTCTACGTTTGTATCTCTCTCACACAACCCCACATAGGTGGTGTACGTACACAAAGAGAATAGGTGCACGTGCTCACGCTTCGTGCCCAGCCACACCCGCGCGGGTACACGGTGGAGCTCATTTCTGTACGAAATGGCAGCCCACGTGCTAATTTGAACGCGTCTAGCGGTTGTTTACCTACGGAGGTCGTGTACCACGCGTGCACGAAACAAAGTTCAACTTGATGCGTTGGCGCGCTATTTTTAAATAAAGTTATATCGCTCAATGGCACGTACACATAATACAATGGAGCCTGCCTGCCTGGGTTTGTCTCTCTTCAGAGTATATCACACAAGGCGGCAGTGGCCTCTCTCTCTCTCACCGTTGGTCACTGATCCGGCCGCATCCTGTCCGCCGGCAGAAAGGGAGGATGTGCATCGTTTCTCCGTTCGACGGCGCCGAGGCAGCACGTCCCAATCTGCGGTACCCGCCATTCTCTCTGACCAAGCTCCGGCACGGTAGGGCCTATGCCACCTGCTTGCTGCCGCAATATGGGCAGATCCCGCTCGCCGCCGCTCACCTAGTTACATCCCAACGACCCCCAGGTATCCCCTTTGGCGTTGCTCCACTGCCCGTCTTCCCACGTCACTGCATGTGGAAAATCTTGCATGTGGATCTTCCATAGTTCTTTGCCCAAAACGTAGCTCGTCCGGCGTACTTTCCATATTGCAATCTCGTCCCCACAACGTTTTAGACAAACACAACCGTGTTGTTACCTTCCCTTAGGACAAGGAATATGCTTCTTTTTTTGTCATCGTATGTGTCATCAACTGTTATTGGCCAGTAATTTTTTCCTTTCTACCTCTTTTTTGCAAAAAGGGCTATCCATTTCACCTCGTTGCTGTTGTGACCTTTTGGTTAACTGCACAAATCACTTTTTTCTTAAGAGTGTTTTGTTCAGTTGTACTAAAATGTCACATGGGCAACGTCTCTACATTTCAGTGCGACCGCACAAAGGGAGATTGGTTTTGCTCTATCCTCCTCATCCAACTCCGATCCTAATCTTCTCCAACTATTTTCTTAATCTTCTCCAACTAGTTAGTCTTAAGACAGACTGCAAAGGTGACTGACTTCTATTTGTGTGTTTATTGTTTCATCAGCAGTCCTCTTTTATCATAATCACACTTAATATCTTTGGAACAAGGACGCTCAGCTCTATTTTAGTGGAACTGCACAAAATGATAGGAATGTTGCATGCTCCAGACAGCTACTTTTTTTCCCAACATGCCTTGTTGATTTAGACAGAGCTGGGGGGACGTTGCTGCCAATGAAAGCATGGATCAATTTTAATTTAACACCTTCTCACAACCTTGTCTTCAGTTGTGATGTAATTATTAGCTCTGATCTGCTAATCATTGAGATGCATTAGCAAGGAAGTTAGTTTTTTATTGTTTCCGAAAGAGCATCGATGGCAAGACACACGAACCAAAAGCTGAAAGCTCAAAGCATTGTACAATTTCATGTCATTGGAAATTTATTTGTATAGTACGTCAATTATGTAAACAAATGCTTGAAGCTTGATAGCATTAACAGAAGCCTCTTCAGCATCCGGGTCCATGTGCCATGCACAAAATTATACTCCTCCGTTCCTAAATATTTATCTTTTTACAAATTTCAAATGGGCATATCTTAGAGTGTAGATTCACTCATTTTGCTTCGTATCACTACAAAAAAATACACTCCCGTGATGATACGTGTTTGTCACAATAGGTCGCGTTTTCTGTCATGCATGTACATCCATGACGATTTTATGACAGAATCAAGATAGTCATACCTGTGCTGTCGTAGAAGTGTTCCATGACATTACCAAAATTATCATCACGGAAATGTCCACTTCCATGACGATAAATCGCGCGTCACAGAAGTGCTTTCGTCAAGGGTGACCAACACGTGGCATCCACCATAACGGAACACCGTTAAGCTATCGGGTCCAGTTTTGGATCCGATAACCCGTTAACAGCCCGGACCAATGGGGATTTTCCACGTGTAAAATCATCATTGGCTGGAGGAAACACGTGTCAGCTCCGCGTTGGCATAGGTGTCACTCATCCAATGGGCGAGATGCGCCTATGATATGTTGACACATGGACCGGCCCGAAAGTGGCCCATAAAGTTTAAATGGGCCGGCCCAACTAAAGGCCCACAAGATTTTGCGGACCATAATGGGCCGGCCCAGCTAAAGGCCCACGAGATTTTGCGGACCATAATGGGCTGGCCTAGCTAAAGGCCCACAAGATTTTGGCCGCCCCAGGTAAGGGCCCACAAGATTTTTGCGGGCCATAATGGGCCGGCCCAGGTGAAGGCCCATAAGATTTTTGTGGACCATAATGGGCCGGCCCAGCTAAAGGCCCACGAGATTTCGCCGACATTAATGGGCTGGCCCAGCTAAAGACCCACAAGACTTTGAGGACCCTAGTAGGCTAGCCCATTAACTTGCTGCCATGTTTTGGGCCAAATGCCGGCCCATATTTGATCCGGTCCATTAATGGCCTGCCACATTCCGGGCCTAATAATGGCCCATATGAGATCCGGCCTGTTAAAAGCCTCCCATGTTCTGGGCCAAATTACGGCCCAGATCAGGTTCGTCCCTTCAAGAGGCTTTGGGCTAAATTATGGCCCATATCAGATTCGGCCCGTCAACTGGATGCTATGCTTTTGGGCCCACTTGCTAAAGGCCCATTTAGTAATTCGACATGATATTAGTTTTGTCCTGTTAAGGGCCCGGTTAACATTTCGGCCCTATATTAATTTCGGCCTGTTAAAAGCCCGTCATATATTTGGGCCTAACTATGGCCCGGTTTGCATCTGGCCTGCTCGCAGCCGATAACCTGACTGGGCCAAACAAGGACCAAGACAATTTTGGCCTGTTAAAAGCCCGTGATTTGATTAGCACAATCATGGGCCGTGGTCCATTTCGGGCTGCTGCCGGCCCGTGAGCTGTTCGGCATGTTTCAGGCCCAACCTACTTCTCGGCCTCCTAAAAGCCCATTGAGTTTTCTTGCGAAAGGAGGGCCGACGGTTTACTCGGCCTATTAAAGGCCCGAATCTACTAGTGGGCCAGTTTACATTTAGGCCTTTTAACGGACCAAGATGACGGGGCCCATGATGCGGATCATACATCGTGATTGCATGACAGCCCAATTATGTACTGTAATTTTACGGTTTGGACGGTTTACTGCGAAGACAGGATATATATACAGTAAAATAACTGCAGCATCGTGAATAAGAAAAAACCTAGACTATACAATAAAGAAATTACGGCATATTGCATCCACTGGGCATCAAAGTTCGCCACTATGATAATAAAGCACAAGCAGACAACAGATTGCATACACTGGGCATCAAAGATGGCCACCAATGCAAATAAACACATCGACAAAATAATATACAAAACCGACAACACTTCAATAGAGTTCAAGAAAGGTTAGCCCTGCTGGGGAGCTGTAGCGCAAGCAGCTGAGCAAGATGATGAGACTGCGCTTGTTTAACACTTATATCCTCCTCACTCTGAAAGGTAAACAAGCAGACAAATGACAGGTTTTGCACATAAAAGTATCAATGCTGACAATTCATCACATTTCTTACTGACGAATAAAGTGACACAGTTTAAAATTGCATTAACACAATATGGTATTGTTCAAGTCAAGACATGGCAGGAAATGACATTGTGAAGGAGTTGGCAGCTTCACGACACCACTGGATTACAGATCAAGAACTCATAAGTATCAATGGTTAGTGTGCTGTCAATTTATCCCATTTCAGATTGGCAAATAAAGAGACAGTTTAAATAATAGTAGAATGATATGACATTGTTCATAGTTAAGACATTGCATAATATGACATTGTGCTGTAGTGGGTAGGCTCACCACACCACTGGATTACGGATCAAGAACAGAAGCATACATGCAGTGCAAAAGAAGATCACTTGCTTTGCATAGTGTAATTTACATGGTATGAAGAAGGAACTTGGTTGTACAACTGAAAACTTAAATTGAGAAGGACAAACTTTTGTTTATGAACTACATAATAAACTTTAAACATGCAATTTGATGCAAACACCAAAAATAAACAGCTGTTGCAGTCATGCCTAACCAAATATACACAACAAAGTTTGAAGGCTCGAGAAGGACAAACTCATTATTGGTGAAGACAGGCTCTATAAAGCCCTTGTCCATGCTGATGGGGGGGGGCAATTCAAGAAGTTTACCACATAATCTTCTTCATAAGCATTGCCTTTATTCTACATTTGGTTAAGAGTAAATATAGATGTGATAATATAAGAAAAATGGAGAATATTTAAGATAAGATGAAGAGTGATGCTACATAACCAAGTAGCTATAAATGTAAGTACACCGCTACAGGCAAAAGGTACAGCCAAGAGCAATGCCCAACTAAACTTCTTTAGTACCATCGGTGTTATCCAAGCCTATGGTAAGAGTAAATATAGATCTGATGTGTAGAAAATGGAGGGCAAAGGAAAATAAGCTGCAGAGTGATGATACATGAACAACTACCTGTCAATATAAGTACACTGATAAAGGAAAATAAGTACTTACAAGAACAATGGAGAGCTAAAAAATTTCATTGGCATTGGATATATTCTGCACTAATGTAACCATTTATACAGATCAGATAATTTGGAGCGAACAATTGATAAGCAAGCTATCATGCATACTGTGTCACATAATGAACCAGGTATGTATGCAAGTACAGTGATACAGGGCAACAGGTACTAACAAGAGCAAAGCAGCGGGCAGCATATTTGCGATATCCTGTCGTTCTTTTCAAACCAGAATTCTTCTTCGAGCAGATTTCCTGCAAAAAAGATCCGTAAAGCACATGCGGAAAAGTAGAAGTTCAAATTGTCATGTGATTTCATAGACAGTACCTCGTCCTGGGAACGAGGCCAGTGCATAACAAGGTTTTTCCATTCAATGTCTTCTAAATTTAGCACAGGAGACTTCACCGAAAATTCGTTTATAGACTTGCCATCAAAGTGTGATTTCCTCAGGTAACACCGATACTGCTGCAATGCTTCCTTGAAAAGCACAAGCAAGCTTTGCTCGTCATGACTATCCAGATTGACCCTCGCCCACTTACAACAATGTAATGTAAATCATTGATGTGTTCAATCAGCGGAAAACAGGAAAATAATCACCATGAATTATAGCACTTACACGTAAGTGTGACATGAAGATGTGAAAATGGTGTTTGTCTTCACTATAATCTTCCCATGATGGGAATATATGCATGTAGTCCCTAACAACATTGAAAGCATTGTCTTTTAGACTGGGAATAACTGGAATGGGGTTCCAATCTGCAGGAATTGGCCGTCTCTGCAGTTTGGCTAGGTCTTCGGCCGGTGGACTTGGTGTACTTTTTGCTGGAGTGGGATTTTTCTGTGGTACGGCCGGTGCTATGGAAACTGAAATCGGCATACCTTTTGTTGGAGTGCAGGTCCTTTGTGGTGGGGCTAATGGTGTGGCCAGTGAAGTATGGGTACAGTCTGCTGGAGTCGGTCCAACGTTTTGTGTCACTGGTTGTACAACCAATATAAGTGGGGTGCTGTCTGATTTCTCCGGCACAACCCGTTTTTCAAGGACTTTGCTGGTGCTCCTTCAGGTTTGGCAATCACCCTCTTCCTTTTTGATGTCTAATGCACAAGAACAGCATTTGAGTGAAAAAACATGGTATGATAACAAATGGAATATGTATTGATAATGGATGGGCATGGCATCTCGACATATATGATGAGTAAACTAAGCAGATGGCGGTGCAACAAAGTAGAAGAAATGCAAGACAACATATGCAAGATACGCGCAATCAATAAAACCTTGCCAAATTAGAACAGGCACCTTGATGGGTGAACAGGACATGCCATATGCCTTTGACTCCTCGAGGTTAGAATAGTCATTAGGATCATATTCTGAACAAGAATCAATAGGCGGGGAGCGTATGAGTTTGATTGCATCCAGAATGGCACTCAATGCCTTGGTGCCAATTTTGTAAGTCATTGCAGTGTTTAGCTTCAAGAGTGGACTGCTGCTAGTGCGACACAAAGCAGCTACACAAATGATAGTGTAGATATAACGGGAAAACCGTAAGCATCAGAGTAAAATTAGCAAAGTGGAACTTGCTGGAATATATGTGCTAGTATTGCCAGTACGGCTAGAAAGGCTTCGTATACCAGCTCTCTTCAACTGAAGGTGCGGTACTGTTAATATCAGTGTAACTCTCAAAGGCAACACAGCTCCCTACATTTCCTTGCTATTCTTATAGGATTCAAGTGGGCAGGCCACTACAAATACTATTCCCATGTTTACAAAATCCTACGAATCCAAGAGGCCCGAAGAGTTCAAAGTGTCCATCACAACCGACCGTATAGACCTCTACACCGCAAATGTCCCTGCTCATCTTCACTACAAGGAACATACTGTACTACTATCATACTCCCTCCATTCCAAAATATAGGTCTTGGTAGAGATTTCCACTATGGATCACATACAGATGTATCCAGATACATTTTAGAGTGTAGATTCACTCATTTTGCTCCATATGTAGTCAATGGTGGAATCTATACAAAGACTTGTATTTAGGAACGGGGAGAGTACTAATTAAAGAAGAACGGAAGAGGAACATGCTAAAGAAGAGCAAGAAGATTTTGGATAATAAAATGTTCGTTGCGCAGTGCCCACACATGATGAACCAGAGCGCATTAAGAAAGCAACTCCCTGTTGTCTCTCTATATGTGGTGCATGTGCTTTTCGAAAGTAAAGTAGGAACATTAGCTGACCAATTAAATGTTATCTATTTTAGTAATATCAACATCATATCAGATTCGTACTTGAGCAACAAGTTTGGAATTATGAGTGGAACGTTGTTTAGCTTGATGGATTCAGGAGCAGTGCTCAGCAGGTACGATGATGGTACTGAATATAAAGGCATGTGTGCATGCAAGTCGCGTGACTTTTGTCATTTGGGTCAGTCGTCCATTTCAGGCGGTTGGATGAAGATCCTACGTCTCCTAACCCTTCTTCTTCCTCGTCTCTGATTCTTCCCATACAGAACACCGCACGGGCCGCCGGCCGGACCACCGGCCCCCACCGCATGTGTTCCTCCGCCACCCCCATCCCCACCCCGCCCCCACCCGCGTCGAGTTTACTTCGTTGGGAAAGGCCCCACCACCGCCCCCACAACCACCGTCCCCACCCGAGCCCCTTCGTTCGCATCGGCGAACTCCGGCGAGCTCTGAAAAATTGACTGACCCAATTTTGAAATGTAGTCTACTGTGATTTAACTAGTGTGGAATATAAAAGGGGAAAACCATAAGCATTGAGAGTATAGTGTTGAGCATGCCATGGCGGGTCTGAAGGTGCAAACCGGACAAAGGCAACTTCGCAACCAATGTTTGCTTTCAACTAGCAAGTAAGTGATGGACAAGAAATCAGAGTAAAGCAGTGGCGATCTATTTTCTTGCTGCGTTAAATAAGTTGAGCGGATACGAAAGAGTACCGCCTCTGGTGCGGCGCTGTGTATGCATCTGCTGAGAATTTGACGGTGCTGCGGTAGTGATGGCTGTCGGCGGCGTGGAAGCAGATCTAGGAGGGTAGACGGTGGCGGCGGGGCGTGGTGGACGAGACGGTCGTAGGAGCGGCGCCGACAAGGTGGACGACAGCGGGGATGAAGCGAGAGGACGGGATGCAAGGATCCCGGTCCGAAGCCGTGGATGAGAGAGGTCGATCTCTTGTAATGGACGGCGGCGTCGGGGTATCAGCTCCGGCATGGTGGAGGAGGACGGCGGTGGATGGGGTGGCGGACGGAGGAGGCTGGGGCGGAGAGGGTGTTTTGGTGCCCACGGAGTACGAATGGGGAAATGGAGGTAGAGAGGAAGGGGGGAACCATGTCTTCAGGGCGCGCTCGTCTCAAATGCGAGGAAATTTACAAAGTTTGCCCCCGTTTCAAATTTCCTACATCACAGCAATATTAGTCGGTTGGGGATAGGACGGTAATCTCGCATACACCAAATATTTGCCGACGAGAGTTTGTTTTTTGCGCCCACCGTGTATGAATCGAGGAGGGAGTCGATTTCGGCAGAGGAAACACTGTGTTTTTGCGCCCACCTTGTATGAATCCGGGTGAGAGGCAGTTATGTCACGTTTGAGTGAAATTACAAACCTACCCCTATCGAAACCTATAGAAATCGAGCAGATAGGCTTTGCATGGCAGGGATAGGCATTAGTAATTTCCATCTCATAGATTTTGGTTTCGGATGGTTACTGCGACTTTCCCCGCTTCGTTCAAATTTTGTAGAGTGTACGTTTATCCTGCCAACTCAATTCGAATCCCGTTTGTATTCTATTTTTTTCGGGCGGGATCCATTTTCGATTGGAATAAAATTATATATACATCATTTTTATATATACTTTCTGTCGGTGTACAAAAGTAGGGGCTCTCCTTTTGACCCCTTTACTTGTGCACGGGTAGTCGAAGCCACGCGCCACGGCCACACTTGGCTAGGCAAGGGAGGTGAACCATGGTTAGCCCAGAAACAAGACAAACAAAGGCAACGCCAAGACCAACGCCACAGAGAGCAGAGGGACGAAGTAGGCTCCCCCGGCAAGATCCTTGCCGGGGCGGCCTCCGCGGCCCTGGCAAGACTCTTGCCGGGGTAGCTCGCCCCAACACCAATGGAGTGAGCCACCCTTGAGCCTACGATTTCCAACACCATCAACTGCGTTGGACCAGGGCTCGGGAGGCACCTCCATGGTGACATGCAGATCTTTGTGAAGACAAGGAACAACACTCTTGATCAGAAGAGTAAGGTAAGACGAGCCTCGGCAAGATCCTTGCTGAGGGAATCCACAAGGCCCCCGGCAAGATCCTTGCTGGGGATGACATCATGCCGCGGCAAGACCCTTGCCGGGGCCCCGGCAAAACCCTTGACGGGAGAATCCGCGAGGCCGCCGCCAGGCCCGCATCCACCAAGCTTTCCACCGCCGATCCCATGCAGCTGCCAGCCCACCAGCCGGGCGGGCACCTGCGTGTCAACAAAGGATTCCTTCGCCAACTCATCACGTGCTTACGTGGTGGCATGCAGATCTTCTTGAAGGCTCCATCACCACGCCACCTCAGCTACTTGCCTGCCTACATGGCGCCGCATGCACCGCTGGCGAAGGCGCGTGTCGAAGCGAGGAGGAGCGGCGACGGACGGGACGGGCCTCACTCCCTTCCCAAATAAAGCAAGGGGACACCTAAGCCACGCATTAAATGTGCTTTGTCCCATAATGGCTAGCGATAAGCTTAGCCACAGTACCTCGATGCCACCTCCTGGTGCCACTGTGGCGATCCCTTTGCCTATAAAAGGAGACCCAAGGCATCCAGGAGAAGGATTCGGATCTTTGGACACGTTATGCTCCCTGTAGCTAGTTCGAGCTCCTCAAGAACACAGATATACAACCACCAAATCAGGACTAGGGTATTACGCATCTCCGCGGCCCGAACCTGGGTAAACGACCCGAGTGTTTGCACTGGCTGTTGATCCTGCTCTCCTCACCACTCCAGTGCCCTGCAACCGTAGAAGGGATCCCCTTTGATCCCATAGGTGTCGTTCCACACCGACATCTTTGGCGCGCCAGGTAGGGGACGCTGAGTAGTGAGCATCTGGTTCTATAGCCAGTAGCACAATTCCTCATCACCATGGCTCCCAAGAAGAAGGCGACCACGGCGGTTGGCTCGTCAGGGGCCAAACGGATCGATCCGATGCGGGCGAGCAGCGGACCGGTTGCGGACAGGACTCGGGCCGCGGCCCGTGAACATCAGCATCACTCTGGCGGTCACAGCCTGGCGAGCGGCGTCGTTCCTACGTCGAATGACGAGCCGCGCGCCGCTAGATCCCAGGACGGGGCCGGGCTCCACGCAGGCTACACGAGGCCCTCCAACAACGTTGTTGTGCCACCCGCAGGTGGCGCAGCGACCTCCAAGACGCCTGTCCCAGCGCAAATGGTGTGCGCGACGAGCAGCGTCACCATACTGACGACCCGGGACACCGTCGTGGGAAGAGCCCTGTGCATCATCCACAAGACGAAGGGGGCCTGCGTACCCGCCGAAGCGCTGGCGAAAGTGGCACACAGCCGCTGGGCCATGACGGAGCTCCTTCTAACGTGGTTGGAAGCCGAAGCGCCCCACGGCCCACGCAGCTTTCGCCGCCACCCATACCAGCAGAAGCTTTGGCGCGCGCGCAGCTGCTCCTCGATTTCCCTCCTGGTGCAGAGAAGCTTGATGAGTGGAGGGCCACCATCCGGAGCCTCGTTGCCACCGCCAACAAAGACAGTCCGCGACCAACGGGGCCCTCGGGTCGGCGCTCCGTCGAGCCACCGCATGCCAGTGGAGGAGAGATCGGGGGTGCTGCGGCCACGGTGCAATCTCCTCCTCCTCCGCGACGACCACCGCTAGCATCAGCCCGTCGTGACGACACTTGTGATGATATCTCCATAGCGTCGTCCGACCCGCGGACCCGCCATGACCAGCACCAAGTTCTTCGAGAGCCAGCTCACGAAGACGCTCGAACCACCATCGAGCGCCGGCGCGACACAAGCCACCAGTCGGACAAGCGAGCAGGACCCGCTATGGAACACCCAGTTCCGGGGGGCTCCGGCGGCCTGCCTTACGAGGTAGGTTGCCCGACCTTCACCCGTGAGCTACGGTGTTTCCAATGGTCGTCCCACCGCACGTTCAAACCCGACGTTGGCGAGAAGTACAACGGCAAGACCCAGCCGTCGGAGTTCCTCAGCATTTACACCATCGCGATGCAAGCTGCCGGAGCTCGCGACAACAAGGTGCTCGCCAACTACTTCCCGTTGGCGCTGAAACTCAACGTCATGTCTTGGTTGATGCACTTGCCGGTGGACTCCATTTCTTCCTGGTCGGACCTGTGTCATGAGTTTGTGGGTGCCTTCACCGGAGGCCACCAAGCTCACGGCCAGGCAAGTGATTTGCACATCATTCCCCAGAAGGATGGAGAAACCCTGCGCAAGTACATCCAGAGGTTCAGCCGGGTCCAGTACAACATCCCCGACGTTCACCCCGCCGCTGTGATCAATGCGTTCCACCAGAACATGCGCAACCGCAAGATGCGCGAAGAACTGGCGATGAACAAGGTTAGGGATGTGGCCGAACTTTATGTTCTGGCCGACAGATGCGCCCGGGCTAAGGAGGGAAGGAAGTACCCCGGCGAGGACGCTGGCGTGGAAACCGACTCCACTGACGGAGATACCGCCGCCCCGACGAAGAAGGGCCATCATCGCAACAAGAAACGCAAGGGCAAAACCGTGCTTGCCGTCGAGGAATCCGGCGACAGTGGCACCACCAGAAGGCCAAGGCAGACGACCCCGGCAAGGAGATTGCCGGGTGTACCGCCTGCCGGGCCTTGGCAGCTGCCGATAAGCCAGGAGGCTCCGACAAGCGGTATTGCAAGATCCACCGCACCAAAGGCCACGACCTCGAGAACTGCCGACAAGTCGAGCTGCTTACCGAAAGGCAGAAGGCTGAGTATGAAAGACGGGACAAGGAGAAGGGTCAGGATGGTCCCGGAGGGTCCGACAAGAAGCACGGCGGCCAAGGAGGTCGTCGCGGCAAGGATAGCCAACAAGAGAGGCCCGCTCGGGGCCGCGACAAGAAACAAGAAGACGACGATCACGACGAGGATGACGAGTCCGGTGAGCAAGAGTTCCAGAAGGCTACGAAGGCCATGTGCGTCGACGGTGGTGCCTCGCTGCATACTTGTCACCGCCAGCTCAAACAGTGGGCGCGTGAGATTACAGCGGCAGAGCCCTCGTTCGACGCCCAAAAGCCCCTGAAATGGTCCAGCATGCCCCTCATCTTTGACGCCGAGGACCACCCTAACCGCACAACTACGGTCGGGTGTTTGCCGTTGTTGGTCTCACCAACGATATGCAACCTCAAGGTGAACAAGATGCTGGTTGACGGCGGGGCCGGCCTGAATTTGATCTCACCTGTCGTGATCAAGAAGCTGCAAATTTCCGATGGAGACCTCGAAGAAACGGGCACGTTTCAAGGGTTCAACCCGGGAAGGAGCCAGCCAAAGGGAAAGGTCACATTGCCCGTGACGTTGGGAAGTGAGCTGAACTATAGGACGGAGAGGATTGTTTTTGATGTGGCCGAGATCCCCTTGCCCTACAACGGGATCCTCGGTCGCCCGGCACTTGCCAAGTTCATGGCAGCTTCTCACTACGCCTACAACACGCTGAAGATGCCCGGGCCGATGAACATCATCACCATCCCCTCTGACAAAAAAGACGCGTTGATCTGCGCTGACCTGCTCTACCAGGAAGCAGTAGCAGCAACTGCCGCTAAGGTACTTGCTCCTGCCGCTGAAGCCCCGGGAGGGAGGAAGAGGACCGGCAAGACCTCTCGCGCCCACTCCGGCAAGCACACCTCTTCGGAGTGTTGTGCTACCGTCAAGGACGTGCCAGAGAGCTCCACCGGCAAGAGAAAGAAATCCAGAGCTACGCCACCAGAGACCAAGAAGGTGTCCGTCAAAGAGGACGGCACGGGGGGAGCTTTTACCATAAGCTCCACCCTCAACAGCAAATAGGAAAGCGAGCTCGTCACTTTCCTGCGGGCGAATGTCGATGTGTTTGCGTGGCAAGCCTCCGACATCCCCGGCGTTCCCAGGGAACTGCTTGAGCACCATCTTGCTGTCTGTCCTCATGCGCGGCCCGTCAAGCAAAAGGTCAGGAAGCAAGCTCTGGAGAGACAGGAATTCATCACAGAGGAAATCAGAAAGTTAGAAGCAGCAGGATTGATGAGAAGAGTGCTCCATCCGACGTGGTTGGCCAATCCAGTAGTAGTGCGCAAGGCAAATGGGAACTGGAGGCTGTGTATTGATTACACGGATATTAATAAGGCTTGTCCCAAGGACCCCTTCCCGTTGCCCCGCATCGACCAGATTGTCGACTCCACGGCCGGGTGTGATCTGCTATCATTCCTCGACGCCTACTCGGGGTACCACCGGATCTTCATGACAAAAGAAGACGAGGAAAAGACAGCATTCATCACCCCATGTGGTATGTATTGCTTTTTACGGATGCCTTTCGGGTTGAAGAGTGCTGGCTCAACCTTCGCAAGGGCAGTCCAAATTGGTCTTGAGCCCCAGCTACATAGAAATATGGAAGCTTATATGGATGATATAGTGGTCAAAACCAAGGACAAAGCAACACTTGTGCAAGATCTGGAGGAAACATTTGCAAACCTGCGCAAGATTAACCTCAAGCTGAACCCTGAGAAGTGTGTCTTTGGCGTCCCGTCCTGCAAGCTTCTCGCGTTCTTTGTGTCACAGCGTGGAATCGAGGCAAATCCAGATAAGATCAAGGCCATCGAGCAAATTGAGGCACCTAAGCGGATCAAGGACGTGCGTCGGCTCACAGGCTGCATTGCCGCCATGAGCAGATTCATCTCCAAGTCTGCAGAACGTGCCCTTCCCTTTTTCAAGATCATGAAGAAGACAGGCCCAATGGAGTGGACCCTAGAGGCCGAGGCAGCATTGCAAGACTTGAAGAAATACCTCTCCTCTACCCTAGTGCTGGTTGCGCCCAAACCGCAAGAACCATTGCTGCTATACCTAGCGGCGACAAATTAGGTGGTTAGCGCCACACTAGTGGCACAGAGAGAGATCGACAAAGAGGCAGCAGCGACGACAGAGTCAACGGATGGAAAACTAGAACCCTCCCTAGCAGGGCTCGTTCTCGGCAAGGATGAGTCCCCGGCAGAGACTGACACCAGAGCAACAGGGCCCGCACAGCTAGGTGAAGTGGCGTAGAAGAAGAAAATGGTGCAGCACCCAGTCTACTTCGTCAGCTCCCTCTTGCAGGGGGCTAGGTCGAGGTACAGGTGTGCAGAAGCTGCTCTTCGGCCTCCTTATGGCCTCGAGGAAGCTTCGCCATTACTTCCAAGCGCACGAGATCACCGTGGTCACCCGCCTCCCGTTGCAACGGATACTGCATAACCCAGACGCAACGGGGAGTATCATGGAATGGGCCCTGGAGCTGTCAAGTTTTGGTTTGAAGTTCGAAAGCACCTCGACGATTCAGAGCAGGATCTTGGTGGAGTTTGTTGGAGAATGGACCTCAACGCCCGACGAAGAGGTACAGGAGACCACTCTCCCCGGCAAGGAAACGATCCACAGCTGGATCATGTACTTTGACGGGGCCTTTTCGCTGCAAGGCGCCGGTGCTGGCATACTGCTTGTTGCGCCCACCAGAGAGCACCTCAAGTATGTCATCCAGATGCACTTTCCCCGGGAGATGTCAACTAACAACACCGCCGAGTACGAGGGATTGCTTGCCGGTCTCAGGATCGCGGCAGAACTCGGAGTTAGAAAGCTCATCGTCAGGGGCGATTAGCAGCTCGTCGTTAGGCAGATCAACAAAGGTTACCAAAGTCCGTTTATGGAGGCTTACGTAGATGAAGTGAGGAAACTGGAAGAGCGCTTTGACGGTATTCAAGCAGAGCATGTCCCTAGGGCGGAGAACGACATTGCTGACTACCTGTCAAAGCGTGCTGCCCTCAAGCTACCTGTGGAACCAGTTACTTTTGTGCTTCAGTTAACTCAACCATCCGTCGAACCATCAACTGGGCTGAACAAGCGGAGGAAGTTAGGCCCCGGCAAGTACTTCCCCACCGAGCTCCCGGGAGCCGCTGGCAAAGATGTTGCTGTGGACGCTGATCCTGCCGCGGGGCGACCGACTCCGGCAGGGCCCCAGGCCATGGCCGTAGAGACAGTCGCTCCCCTGGCAGAAGAGATGCCTTTAGTCCTTGCCGTCAAGCCACAGGCTCCGGCATGGGCGCAACACACCGTCCAATTCCTCCAGATAGGAGAGCTTCCCGAGGAGCAGGAAGAGGCAGAAAGAGTGGCCCGCCGGTCTGCTCTGTACCAATTTGTTGACGACGTCTTGTACAGAAGAAGGCCGAATGGGGTGAAGTTTAAGTGCATCTCCCGGGAGGAAGGACTAGAACTGCTGGCAGAGATACATGGAGGTATATGTGGCTCCCACATAGGGTCAAGGGCCCTTGCCCGCAAGGCTTTCCGGCAAGGTTTCTTCTGGCCCACTGCCCTCCAGGATGCGATGGCACTAGTAACCAAGTGTGAAGCGTACCAGTTCCATTCAAAGAAGCTTCATCAACCAGCGCAAGCCCTTCAAACCATTCCTCTCTCCTGGCCCTTCTCGGTCTGGGGGCTCAACATATTGGGCCCCTTCCCTCGTGCCATCGGGGGCTTTGAGTACTTGTACGTTACAATCGACAAGTTCACAAAGTGGCCAGAAGTGGAAGCGGTGAGGAAGGTGACAACGCAGTCAGCCATCAAGTTCTTCAAAGGACTAGTTTGCCGTTTTGGTGTACCCAACAGGATTATCACCGACAACGGCACACAGTTCACAAGCCACGCCTTCATGCAGTACATTGAGGATCTCGGCAGCAAGGTCTGTTTTGCTTCCGTGGCACATCCACGGAGCAACGGCCAAGCGGAGAGAGCAAATGCTGAAGTTCTGCGAGGCTTAAGAACGAAGACTTTTGACAGGCTGCGCAAGAGTGGGAGGCGCTGGATTGATGAGTTGCCGGCGGTTCTTTGGTCGATCAGGACGACGCCAAATCGAGCCACCGGCCAGACACCATTTGCCCTGGTCTACAGGGTAGAAGCAGTTCTCCCCACGGAACTCATATACGGGTCACCTCGAGTGCTCGCTTATGATGAGCTTGAGCAAGAGCGATTGCGGCAAGATGACGCAACGTTCCTTGAGGAAGATCGTCTCCGGGCGGCTGTGAGAGCAGCACGCTACCAGCAAGCCTTGCGCCGCTATCATAGCCGCAAGGTTCATGCCCGGAGCTTTGAGGAAGGCGACCTTGTTCTTCGGCACGTTTAGGCGGCCAAGAATTCCAACAAGTTGACGCCAAAGTGGGAAGGCCCTTATCGGGTAACGCGAGTCACCAGGCCTGGCACGGTCCATCTGGAGACCAAAGATGCCATTCCAGTGAGCAACTCCTGGAACATCGAGCATCTTCGCAAGTTTTACCCGTAAGGCGCGGCTTGCCGGGCCTCCCGGCAAGCCACCCTTTTGTACAAGCCTTGCCGACAAGGCATGTAACCCTTTGTACGAATCTAGGCGCAAACCCTGAGCAAAAATAAATGAAGCGCTGGCGCCCTAAGTTATAGCATGCATGCTAGGTCGAGTCTCTTCCTCGGTTAGGGTTGATAGTGCTTAGCAGCGGCTAACCCCTAGCTTAGAGGTTGAGTGCGCGTCTCTCTATTCTTTCCTGTCCTCTTTGGTTCGCAGGGCACATGAGCAATTTTTCCGAGCTACTTGGAAGAAGGAGAACGGACCGGCGTCCTGGCCCCGGCAAACCAAAGTTACCGGGGGCTGCAAGTACAAGGATCCAACCACGGCGAGCCAAAGGTTGCCGGGGGCTGCAGATCCAGATAAGTCTTTTATCCTCTATCATGCATTTCGGTATGGAACTGGGATATGTGAAACCTCGTCTTATTTCTAAGACTGCCGTGCTCCCTTTTTCCTATACCCAAGGTTTATTTCCTGGGTTCGGATTTGGTTGTAGCCGCGGCGGCCAGAAAATAGAACGAGGAGCCTAAGCCCATTTCGCCCCTGCCTCCGCCGAGAGCGCGAGAATGGTCAAGCGAAGTGGAGGGACGTCAAGGCCTGTTGCCGGGCGTAAAACAATTACCTTAAATGGTGACAAGGATCCGTTCCTTGTCGTGGGTTTTACCAACGAACGAAGAACCCGACAAACATCCCTTTTTCATTAAAAACATCCCATACAGGTACAGTTCATACGGAATGAAAAACATGAACAAGGGGGATTACAAGTCTTAAATTCTACTAATGCCCGCAGGCTTAGAAGTTGAAAAAGATAAGATGCCCGTAATCCCTTTCTTGTCCCTCTCCTCAGGAGGCAGGTCAAGGAGGCGAAAAGGGGCAAAAGGAGCGCCTATGCGAGCTACGGGCGCCAGAAAGCACCAAGAGAACCTCTCGATGGCCGCCCGAAGGCTGGCCGGTGATGACGGCGCCGGAGGAAGAGCTCGAAGACGAGGCGGCAGGACCGGCAATACGCTACGAAGGCGTCGGTGCTCGCGTACTCCGACTTGACGGCCTCACCGCCCGCCCTCTTCCTCTTCCGCGGCCTCCCAACACCAGCCGCCCAAGGAGACGGCCCGGAGAAGTTCAAGGAGCTGGCCCCTCCCCGGCAAACTCTGCCGGAGGAACGGCCAGGTGCAGATGCTGCTGCTGCCGCACCTGCCCAGGCGCGACGCGCCCGATGCCTAGTCGGACCCGTCATCCTGCCGCCCGGTACCCTCGTCGTCGCTGCCGCTGTCCTCCTTGTCGCTCTCGCTCGAGGAAGAGTCTTCGCCATCGGGGGAGCTCTCCACGCAGCACCTTGCGGGAGTCCCGAAGTACGCGAAGACCTTGACGAGGAGGAGGGCACCCTCCATTAACTTGAAATGGAGAGTGAGCCCCTCCGTCAGGTTGTGGATGTGAGCAAAGGTCTTCCACCCTCGGCGAAGGTACATGACATGAGGGGCGGGGAACTCGACGTCGGCCCACGTACCGCTGTTCCCGCAGCCCCTCATACGTAACCTCAGCACCTGCGGCGGGTTCACCTCCATTTCCCACGCGAACGGGGTCGGAGGCGATGACGACGGAGGGGCGAATGGCGTAGCCTAACGAAGAACTCGCGGGGATTGTCCCCGACATGGCCCTCCACCGGAGGAGGGGCCGCTGGCGGAGGCGAGGCCGGTGCGCCGCCCCGACCTCCTCTCCCCCGAGCGCCACGACGACCACGGCCTCGCCCACGGCCTCACCCCCTTCCCGTTCCCCTCGTATATGGCTCAGCCACCACGGGCTCTTGGGAAGGAGGGACGCGCTATCGAGCGGCGACCCTCGCCGCCACCATCGAAGGACCGGGGTTCCCTTTCTCCATGGCGGGTGAGAGGAAGAAGCAGGAGCAGGAAAAGGCGAAGATGGAAGAAGTGCGGGATGCTGTTCCCCTCCCTCTCCTTATAAAGGGGCAGGATCGGGGCTCGGCCGCCCCGCTCGACCAATCCAAGCCACCAAGAGCGCAGGGAATCGGGACCGACCCGCTGCTCCAACGAGCAATGGCCCGGTTTCCCACCTCCACCGCCTGACACTCAAGCGCATGGAGGACGCGTGGCGAACGTGCAGAATCGAGGGGGCGGGTGAAGCGACTCTTCCCGACCCCGTGATCGTGGGGTATGGACGCCTCAAGAACCGCGACCAGGCCCCGCTCAGTAAATGGGCCGCACCTTCGCGCCCCTCCCCCTTCGCAGGAAAGGTGCAGGCCGCCTCCTTTCCTATTTACTGCGATGTGACGCATGCGTGCGGGAACTGCCCCACGCATGACCCCCACGTCACGCGCGGATCGTGGGCAAGCGCAGCGGACGGGAAAATTACCGCGGTAAAAACCGCCCCGCCTGCCTGCGCACCGTTCTTGGGCCTGGCCCAACAATGTGTTGCACTTATCTGTCGCCCAGGCCCGGGGGCTCCTGTCGGTGTACAAAAGTAGGGGCTCTCCTTTTGACCCCTTTACTTGTGCATGGGCAGTCAAAGCCACGCGCCGCGGCCACACTTGGCAAGGCAAGGGAGGTGAACCAGGGTAAGCCAGAAACAAGACAAACAAAGGCAACACCAAGACCAAGGCCACAGAGAGCAGAGGGATGAAGTAGGCTCCCCCGGCAAGATCCTTGCCGGGGCGGCCTCCGCGGCCCCTGCAAGACTCTTGCCGGGGCAGCTCTCCCCAACACCAATGGAGTCAGCCACCCTTGAGCCTACGATTTCCAACACCATCAACTGCGTTGGACCAGGGCTCGGGAGGCACCTCCATGGTGACATGCAGATCTTTGTGAAGACAAGGAACAACACTCTTGATCAGAAGAGTAATGTACGACGAGCCTCGGCAAGATCCTTGCCAAGGGAATCCACAAGGCCCCCTGCAAGATCCTTGCCGGGGATGACATCATGCCGCGGCAAGACACTTGCCGGGGCCCCGGCAAAGCCCTTGCCAGGAGCATTCGCGAGGCCGCAGCCAGGCCCGCATCCACCAAGCTTTCCACCGCCGATCCCATGCAGCTGCCAGCCTACCAGCCGGGCAGGCACCTGCATGTCAACGAAGGATTCCTTCACCAACTCATCACGTGCTTACATGGTGGCATGCAGATCTTATTGAAGGCCCCATCACCACGCCACCTCGGCTACTTGCCTGCCTACATGGCGTGTCGAAGCGAGGAGGAGCGGCGACGGACGGGACGGGCCTGACTCCCGTCCCCAATAAAGCAAGGGGACACCTAAGCCACGCATTAAATGCGCTTTGTCCCGTAATGGCTAGCGATAAGCTTAGCCACAGTACCTCGATGCCACCTCCTGGTGCCACTGTGGCGATCCCTTTGCCTATAAAAGGAGACCCAAGGCATCCATGAGAAGGATTCGGATCTTTGGACAAGTTACGCTCCCTGTAGCTAGTTCGAGCTCCTCAAGAACACAGATATACAACCACCAAAGCAGGACTAGGGTATTACGCATCTCCGCGGCCCGAACCTGGGTAAACGACCCGAGTGTTTGCACTGGCTGTTGATCCTGCTCTCCTCACCACTCCAGCGCCCCGCAACCGTAGAAGGGATCCCCTTTGATCCCATAGGTGTCGTTTCACACCGACATCTTCAAAAGCACAACACCCTTCATACATAAATATGGTTTACAAATGGCGTGATCTCAGATTCATAAGGTTGTATCCATCAATTTGGATTTTCAGATATTTGAAACCACTTTATGTTGAAATCCAATGTATGCATTCCTCGCTAACTGTCTCCAATTAATGTGTGTTTCATCCTGGTTTTTTTACTTCTCAAACATGTATAATGTGTTTCACACACGCAACATATAGTGTAACCCCGTCTAGACATTAATTGCATATAAACCATGCATGGTTTCTAATTAAAGAATCTATGGATCACCAATATTGATAAACTATATTACATTACACGTGTCCCCAAATTCAAATGAATATGCATGTTTGATACACTAATTTGCGTTATGATATTATCGATGTCGTGATCTCCAGTTTAAATATTTGAATCCCATTTAATCCAGATATTCGTCTCATATAACTATCACTCATGCTTATATATGACTATCTCTCTAGATCTATACGCGTTCATCATCTCTCGGGTATCTCTCGTGCTACTTGTATGTCGACAATGATCTTTTATCTTCGTAACACACTGACGGTACTCTCTCCCTCGACCTTCATCACTCTATCTCACTCTAAGTATATGTCGCTCCCTGCTATGTGTCTCTAACTATGATTCTCCATGTAGAATCTCTTTCTCTCACACAAACACAAAACTTTGTCTCCCGCGGTCTCGTTTCTCTCTACTATTCCCCTATGTGCCACTCGCACACCCCTCATACAGAGATGTCTTTCGCTCCTTAGGTATGAGAACATACGACTCTTCCTCTTAAATATCTCTTTCTCACACACAAACACAAACTCTGTCTCCCAGGGTCTCATATTTCTCCCCTGTTCTCTTGTTTGTCGCTCACACATACTCTCTCTCCCTAGAGATATCTTGCGTTCCCTCATATGTCTCTCTAGCTATAACTCTCGTCGTGAAATATCTTCCTCTCTCGCAGACACAAAACTCCGTCTCTCGGGATCTCATTTCTCTCCGATATTTGTTTGTATGTGAGTCACATGCACCCTTTCTTCATCTCTCTCACACCCACACACATAACTCAGCCTTCTGATCCACTCGAGTCCTATCTCTAACGCACACTAGCTAGCATCTTTATCTTTCTATTTATCTGTTTCTCCATGAACGTTCTTTCATTTATAGGTTGATCTCTTTTGCACAATCGTTGTGCCTCACTCCCTCTGCTCGCCATAGATGCATGCTCCAGCCCACGCCACTATCTCTTAAAGACAAAAACATATGCTCAATTGTCGGGCCTTCTTCCCTGAATTCTCACATGCATGCATATTGTGATAACGATCCGTCTCTCCCATGTCGTTGATCTTATGACTTATGTGTTCTTTCTTTTATCTCGATCATGCGCGCACG
Source organism: Triticum aestivum (assembly GCF_018294505.1). Classification (NCBI taxonomy): domain Eukaryota; kingdom Viridiplantae; phylum Streptophyta; class Magnoliopsida; order Poales; family Poaceae; genus Triticum; species Triticum aestivum. The sequence continues at coordinate 42,956,711 of NC_057808.1, forward strand.
CACACACACATATCCCACATATACATGTATACCTCTCACACATGCACATTCAAGGTCTCTATGTCTCCATACGTAGTTAATTACCCTCAACCCTAACGCCACAACGAATCATTCTCTTTTTGTGTGCATATAACTCCCGCCTGGATGGGTAAAACACACACTCACACATAACAATCTCCTTCTAGCTACCCCCCGCCCTCTCACTCTTCCCCTATATCCCCGAAACCAATAAGACCATCCCTTCGTTTAATTCCCGCCTACATGCACCATCGATATATAGTAGTCTTCCTCGGTGTCTCTCGAACAAACACACTCTCTCGATGTCGACTCCTCTCACGCGCACACACCTTCTCTTCCCTCTCTACGGGCATTTTCTCTCTCTCACGCCATCGTTGGTGGCCTCTACCATACACATCACCTCTCTATGATGAAGCCATGCACACTTAAATTACATCCGCCACCGAGGACCCCGCGACACACACACACACACACCCCCACACACACAAACACACACACACGCACGCACGCACCCACCCACCCACACACACACAAACACAGACACACACACACTAAGACTCCATCACACACACATGCACACACACACACTAAGACTCCATCTCTCTCTCACACACACACACAAACCCACACCCACACACACACACAAACACACACACACACTAAGACTCCATCTCACACACACATGCTCTAGGCGGAGCATTTGTTCCTACCACCCTTCATCCAACCTTACTCGTATGATAAACAATCACCTTAATTTACTTGTATAACATGGACAAATTACACTTTACTTTAGTAGTTAGCAAACTTATCATCTGTACCCTTATAAAAAACCGAGTTGGCGATGATGGTGTGCCTGCCATCTTGTAATATAGACCGTCCGATCTATATCTGATGGATAGAAAGCAAACTATGATAATTTTATCAAAGATACCCGCACCTCTCTCCACATCCTTATCTCCCACAACCTCATTGCTGAGCAATTAAAAGTCTCTGGAACAATCTAGCATGGTGGCCGCTGCCGCCTGCCGGCGCCATCCATCCCCATGCCTCCGCCCATTCCGACCACCAGTCACCACCATGCTCCACTCCTCCTCACCTTATCTCTCATCTTTCATTTTTTCGATGACATTCTCGGGATACCAGTTTTCCGATAAAATTCTCGAAATATCATTAGTTTTTACACATGGGATTACTCCTGCATGGGTAAATCACAACAGGTGTTTTGTAAAAAAATGCATATTGATGTTCCGTGCAATGCACGAGCATCTTGCTTGTAATTATATAACGCAAATCACGAGCAGGAAGTGACATTTGTTTTACACAACCATGTTAACATGGCCACGTAAATCACTACCTAAAGTAAATACCATTATACTTATATCCCGATGCAAAAGGTTGAGTACATGTCCGAAGAGTAGAGTCGCACACACGCACTCTGTCTCTCAGAATCTCTCACACAGACACACCAGTTACGTGACGCCCACTTTAGCAGACACGTATGTTACAATTTGTGCACCCGCGGGTACACGTGATGCTGCGCATTTATTTAAGCCGGATGGCGAACCCAAACAGTAGCTGCATTCATTCCCCTCCTGCCGCCTCTTCTCCGGTCGCCATCGCCTGGTAGCCATGGCCCCGCCGAAGGTAACAACATACACCATACTCCCGCCGGAGCGGCGCTTTAATCTGGAAGTTTTAGTGGTCATGCATGCATCTTTTTGTGCTAGCACTCCTATACAAGGGTTGACCGGTCGCTTCCCGCAGACGTGCACGGACGGTGGAAGAGGAAGCAGAAGGGAAGCGGGCTGTGGAGTAACGTTTTTTACCACAATTTCTTAGGAAACTGAGTGCAATAATTGAGTAGTTTTGCAAACTACCAGTACTACACCTGAAACGGTTCAAAACCTATACTCCCTTGCCAGCGCGCGCTTCCCGCGTGAAACGGTCAGCGTCGCCCTGGAGCTTTAGTGCCGCATTAATGCCCGGCCAGAGCGGATGCGACCTCTCACTGGCGCCGGCTTTGAAGCGGCGCAACGGCCGAGAGAGCGCCGCTTCCCGGTGCACGCGACTGCTCCGCGTCGAGGCTGGCCATAGGCCCTGTTTGGATCCATGGGTTAGAGTTAGTTTGAGCTAGTTGGGGCTCAAATAGCCCTAAAGTATCCAAGCATGAGGGTTTAAATTGGAGCAAGTTGCACCGAACCCACCAAAAAAAACTATCCCACCCAAGAGGTGCTAACTGGAGATAGTTCTCATTGGGACCACTGAAAAATCACTTTTCCCTCTCCATCAAGTGCATTTATTGTCAATCTAACCCTGTCACCCAAACTCCTCTTTGGCTACAATTAGTTCAGGGTTAGTCATGAGTTAGTCTAACCTTTAGCTAAGTTAGAGTATAGGACATGCAAGTTGCTCAAAGCATGCAGTCAAATTCGTACGTGAAAGGATTTTTTTCTTTTTGAAAACGGAACATGAAAGGATTTTTTTTAGAATGCTCTTGGCATGTCGCTAACATGTGATGAGTTAACCGACCTCAATAGACGGCAAAAACACCAGCCCACTGCACTTTCAGAGAGACGAGGAGGGAGAAGCGATATGGGCTGCTGGATTACTAGAGATAGGTGTCGCACGGAAGCCAAGAAATATGGTGATAGCGTGGTTTAGCCATGTACTAGTATGATGTAACTACACTGGGCTGCCGTGTTTCGTACTCTTCTGGTCCACTGTGGAGATGATTGGTTGATTTTATACGCTGAATAATATAAAATATTATGAGTGCAGATGCTCCACCACGAGGTTCCTTGCTCCTTCTCGGTCGTCGGGAATCTATGTTCTTCCACTCTATTTTTTTTACATGAGCTTTGTTCATCCTTTTGCCAACACGCGACACATCTAGCATCAAGGTGCATGTGTCATGCAAGGATCGTTCCATCTATATGAAGAACACGTGGGACTGGAACTACGAGACGGACATGTACCCACTAGTGGATATGCGAACCTGTGTAATGTAGCGCAGTAAGTGAAGTAGAAAGGCACAAATAGTATGAACATGCGTGGCATATAGGCATTTGTCTCTTACTACCACTAAATGTTGCACGTGCAATGCCCGGTGATGTTATGGTGTACGTGACTAAGTACTCTACTACTACTATATTAATTGGAGGCACATATTAGGAATGTGCAGTCATCTTGGCATAGTAGTATTTATAACCGAGTACTACTAATACGCTCCTAAGTGGGAAACCGTTTAGGTTGTGATCGGTGTGAACAGGTTTGTAATTAAATATAGCATGGTACTACCTCCGTCCTAGTTTATTAGTCCCCTTGTAATTTGTGCCAAATTTTGACTAAATATTTAACTTAAAAAATATTAGTGCATGTCAACAAAAATAATATAATTGCTGTTCCGTTTTGAAAAAAAAGCATATAAGCTGTTACTTCTTACCCAAAGGATCTTTATATCCAACAGACACAAAATATCCATTCGACTATTCGAAATTACTTTCACTGCTGATCTGATGTCGAGGTAATTGCTGCATCACCACCAAAACCCACCATCTCTTAAGCTAAAGTAGACCGAGCTAACCCCTATATTAGCATATTACTAAGATAAACAAAAGGCGTAGTTCAAGCTTCCAAATCTGACCTGGTGGCCAGGCGTAGCTATCGATCTGCTCCAGATGGCCAAGCGAGTTGGCCCGCAGTACGAAGCCGCCGAATACGAAGATCTGTCCGGGGAGAAAGGTTTCTCCTTGGACAGCGTCACTATCGACGATCGAAGGGGCATCGAACCTTTCGTCGACGGCACAGTAGAAATCTTAGTGAAAGCACCAATGTCGGTGTCAAAACCGGCGGATCTCGGGTAGGGGGTCCTGAACTGCGCTTCTAAGGTCGATGGTAACAGGAGACAGGGGACACGATGTTTACCCAGGTTCGGGCCCTCTCTATGGAGGTAATACCCTACTTCCTGCTTGATTGATCTTGATGAATATGAGTATTAAAAGAGTTGATCTACCACGAGATCGTAATGGCTAAACCCTAGAAGTCTAGCTTGTATGACTATGGTAATGAGTATATGCCTTCCGGACTACACCCTCCGGTTTATATAGACACCAGGGGGATCTAGGGTTACATAGAGTCGGTTACATAGGAAGGAATCTTCATAGTTGATCGCCAAGCTTGCCTTCGACGCCAAGGAGAGTCCTATCCGGACAAGGGTACAGTCTTCGGCCTTCGTGTCTTCACAGCCCATCAGTCCGGCCCATGGATAACATGCCAGACGCCCGAGGACCCCTTAGTCCAGGACTCCCTCAGTAGCCCCTGAACCTGGCTTCAATGACGAGGAGTCCGGCGCGCAGATTGTCTTCGGCATTGCAAGGCAGGTTCCCTTCTTTCCGAACTCCAAGATAATCTCCGGATGCGATGATAGTATTCGGACCTGTCACACACACCATAAACAACCGCAGAGAGAATATAATTTTACACGAGTCCAATCCACTGACAAGTTTTTGTAGCATGACATCACGTCTGACAGGTCATAATTCCGAATCGTTTTGTGTCCGCTGCTCCATGTTTCGAGACGCGGTTGCCATTGGCACGTCTTGTCAAAGCAGAGATCGTGCCCCCTTATTGCGGGATTCTCATCAATACGGGTATGGGTAACCCAACCGTGCCATTTACACAGCCCTTGGGAATAGGCGAGTTCTAAGGCGAGTGGGGAGGCGTTCAATATTCACTGCCTTTATAAGGGGATAAGGATTCCCCCTTCCTCTCCCACGCCTTTTCTCTTTCTCCGCCCTTCCAATCTCGAGCTCCAGCGCCGAAGTTCTCATCTCCTCTCCACTCGAGCTAGCACTCAACCATGTCCGAAACCGGAGGTCAGGGCAAGTGGATGGTCTCCTCCGTCAAGGAGGAGGTCATTACTGAGCTTCGGGCGGTCGGATACTTGGCGAAGGAAATCACCCACCGTCTGCCGGTCGAGGTACAAGTGGTCCCTACACCGAAGTCGAACGAGAGGGTGGTATTCATCCCTCATTTCTTCCGCGGGCTAGGGTTTCCACTCCACCCTTTCGTCCGCGCGCTGATGTATTATTACGGGATAGATTTCCAGGATCTGTCCCCGAACTCCTTCCTCAACATCTCGGCGTTTATCGTCGTGTGTGAGGCCTTCCTCCGCATCCAACCCCACTTCGGGTTGTGGCTCAAAGTCTTCAACATGAAGCTGACGGTGGTGGATGGCCAGCACACGGAGTGCGGAGGAGCCACGGTGAGTAAGCTGTCCAACGTCTCCTGACCGAAAGGCACTTTTGTGGATACAGTAAAGGAGTGGAAGAAACAGTGGTTCTACATCACAGAACCCCGCGGCACCACCTGGGCCGCGGCTGCCGAATTCTGCTCCGGCGCTCCCATGCGACTCACCTCCTGGGTTGAGAAGAGTCCGAACTGGTGTTCGCCCGACAAATTGATAGCGCTACAGATGCGCATTCAAAGCATGACAGCCAAGAACGCCAAACATGTCTATGTAATCCAGGTGATGCTAGTTCGCCGGATGCTCCCGTGCCAGCGCCGAAGTCGCCCTCTGTGGGAGTTTAATCCGAAGAAGCACCAAACCCAGGTGAGGCTCTTCGAAACCACTCACGAAGGTGCATGGAAGTTGCTCTTTAAGGGCAACGAGAAACCGCCAGCCGCAGATTCAGACCGTGGGCACGACATTAAACACACCGCCAACGAGGTATGTTATTTTTAACGTATCCCCTACTTGTTTGTTTCGAGGATGATGTCTGAGCTTTTATCATTGCTTTTTCAGGACTGGATGGAGAGGGCGAAGCGGATCCAGTGTCCGGCTCCGCTGCCTGAAGAACCGGTCATCCCGCGTCTAGCGAAGATGCTGGTGCCGGCACCCTATAAGACGCCGGAGAATAAGGCCAAGGGGGCCAAAAGTGGCCCCCGTCGCAAGGGCGCTTCGGACGTGACGTCCGAAGACGAAGAAGCCCATTCCTCCGTCCCTGAGGACGACGACGAGGAAGAGGAGGAGGAGGAGGAGTACAACACTCCCCCTGAGGAGGGAAAGAAGAAGAGGGCGGCTTCCATGAATCTGGACACGGGAACGCCCAAGAAGGGGAAGGGCGCCCTTGCGGTCAACATCGCGTGGGATGTCGACAGCAGTCCGGAGCGACGCCCCCGCACTAAACCTCGGGCCGCATCGTAAGTACTATGACTCACGTGTACCCGTATATCCGACCTCTCCTTTTTATCATTTTGACGTGGTTAATTGTGCTATTGCAGTCCGGCCCGCGACAGCATCCAGCGATCCTCATCTGGAGGTTCGTTGGATCCGGCGGAAATGGCCAGCATGTCACCGCCGACCGCTCATTCCCCCGAGGCCAAGGACGACACCGAAGTGCTATCCCGGAGGACCGCTCCGAGCCGGGGAGGGGCCCAGGACGCTGTCCAGGAGGCGCCACAAGGCAAGACCTCCGCTGCCGGACACACTTGGGGGAGCAGATCCCCATGGAGACTGGCGAGGAGGGACGTATTCAGTTTGGCCCTCAGCCGAATACGATTCCGGGGACCCATACGGCCCCGGAATCCGACGAGCACCTTCCTTCAAAGGAGGGAGGTGCGCCAATTCCACCGGTGGCCCCTGTCCAACCAGGGGCATCGGATAACCTGATGGAGGCGCTACGAGGCGCCTCCATTGTGGACGAGCATCGTGTCCTTATGGGTACAGTGATCGACAAGGTTCAGTCCGTCAAGAGTGGACTAAGCGAGGCCTGCAACAATATGTTGACAGGTTTTGAGGTAAGTCACGTAGAAAGAGAACACCCCTTGCTGACAGTAGCCCGTGAGACACTGTTCGGTGTTCGGGAAGAAAGGCCGGACAGAGGATCAATCCTTTGTTGGAGACTAACTTGATATGTATGAATAAGCAGGCGTCGCTGTTGGCCGCGACCTCGCATGCTGCCGAAGTCTCTGAACTGAAGTAGAGGCTGGAGCGGACCGAGAACGAGCTCGGCGAGGTGAAGATTCAGCTCCAGGAGAAGCAAGGTGAGTAACGACTTGCTGTGTATTCGGAAAGAATAAGTGGTGAGTATTGGCCGGAGTGTCATAATATGTGTAGGGGCGGCGACCACGGTCGAGGCCCTGAAAAAGGCCCTGGCCGAAGCCGAGGGGGAGGCTGTCCAGCAGCAAGCCGCCCGTAAGAAGCTCAAGGCCCGGGTCAACGAGGTCCAGCAGGAGCTCCAGGACGCGGTGAAGAAGTGCAAAGCCTTGGAGCGCGAGGCGTCGGTTCAAGAGACCACACTTACCAAGGCTCACCAGAGCACGGAGGCCGCACGGAATGAGGCCCGGGACGCTCTCCAGGAGATCCAGGAGGCCAAGAAGATCGCAGCGGGTAAGGCTTTTAACATGCAAAGCAAGTATGCGGAGAGGAAGTACCTTTTACTAACCCGGATTCGGAGTTGCCCAGGGGCTTTTACGGATCTACCACCCAGCGTGTCCGATGCTGCGGAGTTCTTCTGAGACAAAGAAGGGAATTCCACGGAGAAGCTGCTCTGGTCGCAGTATGCTACGCCAGAACATCTGGTGCCCTTTGCCGATCAACTGAAACAGCTGGTCGAGTTACACAGGGTGGCCGAACTAGCCATGAAGGATTTAATAATCCGGCTGTGGCCAGCCGAAGCTATACCCAACAGTTATTTTGGCCTCGCGAAGTGGGTGGTGGAGGCCTGTCCACGGCTAGACATCGTCAAGCGATCAGTCTGCATCGAAGGTGCACGCATGGCCTTCGCCCGTTGCAAGATGTGGTGGGCGAACATGGACGCCATTGAGGTGGCTAGGGGGCCGCCAGAGGGCAAGGAGCACCGCACACCCGAGCGATATTTTGCGGATGTCCTAGAGGGGTCTCGACTTGCAGCGGCGCAGTGTGGGCAGGACATTATTTTTGAATGAATACATTCGTGTTGTCTTTGCCTTGTATGATGAAAACAAGCCGGTTTGTAATATAATTTTTGTTATGTTTTAATTGTTTCCTCCTGTGCGGCCGTGTTGTATGGAATGTGAGGGTTGGCCAGTTGTCGGCTTCCGCCCTCACGTAGGTAGTATGGAGGTGTTCGGGATGGAATCTAAACAATCTTGATCCAATTATATGGTCCTTGAAGGAGTTGTTTAGCGCAACGAACCAGGCAATCCGACTATGCGGCTTAAACGCCCTCACTTAGCCATAGGACTTTTATAATAAAATATGGGTGCAGCCCCTGGTATACGAACCAGAGTGCTGTCAGCATCTCATCGGGAAGTACCAATCCTTCGCATAATGCGGAAAAAATCTCCAGTGATTTGTAACCTCCGAACAGCTGACCGGCTCTCGCCGCATCATGACAGCCAGTTTTCGGCTTTCTCTACTGAGGTGCTCATCCGGTTTAGACCAGGGCACAATCGCAGTAGTTCTCCCTTTACTACCCTAGCCGATGTAGCAGAACGTAGGGTAGCAAGAATAGGAGCCGGGCAACCCAACTATTGACCAAAGACATGATTCGGAGCCAATGCTAAATTCGGGGTGCCGAACTTATCTATAAGAAGTGTTCGGACTTTGTTGCCGTATTATGGGGCGATGGGGAGCCCCTGGCAAATATGAAACGTACCAAAGTGCACGGGTGCTAGAAGATAAGTAATTAATGGTAAAAGGAAAACAGAAAGAGAGCAGAGGTAGTATCTGGGGCCCTTGAAGTTGGGCCGTGAACTATTTCCATTATAGTTGGGTTAATGCGTTAAAGCGCATTTATACAAATAGTGCGATAAGCAACCGGCTATTTAACATGCATAACCAAAGGCGAGCTGCATTTGGGTCCTGAAAACAGGTAGAGTAATCGTTGGATTGTCCTCTAGAGCTTCCCCTGTATGCCTGTGCTCTGTGCCAATCTGGTGTACTCGTCCTTTGACAGGACCAGTAATCAGGCCATCGAAGGAGGCATGTATAAAAGAGACCTCATCGGGACTGGGACGGCGGCCGAATTGCTAATCGAGCTTTTGACAAGCCGAGCTGTCCTGTCGCAGTGTGGTCCGGACCCTCTTAGTGATGTCCAGCGGCTCGGCAGCCGGATTATAGTTCTGCTTGAGAAGGCCGCTCTGTACCTCTGCTGCTAGGGCGGTTGTGTGCTCCTCTGTACGGAGGGAGCGTTCCGTGTTTCCATTGACTGTTATGACGCCGCGTGGACCGGGCATCTTGAGCTTGAGATAAGCATAGTGTGGCACCGCGTTGAATCTAGCAAACGCGGTTCGTCCGAGCAGTGTGTGGTAGCCGCTGCTGAAGGGGACGATATCGAAGATTATCTCTTTGCTTCGGAAGTTGTCCGGGGAACCGAAGACCACCTCCAGCGTGATTGAGCCCATACAACGGGCCTCTACGCCTGGTATGACTCCTTTAGAGGTAGTCTTTGTGGGCTTGATTCGTGAGGGATTAATGCCCATTTTGCACACTGTATCCTGATAGAGCAGGTTGAGGCTGCTACCACCGTCCATTAGGACTCGTGTTAGCTGAAATCCGTTGATGATTGGGTCGAGGACCAGTGCGGCCAAACCGCCATGGCGGATACTAGTTGGATGATCTCGACGATCAAAGGTGATCGGGAATGACGACCACGGATTGAATTTTGGGGCGACTAGTTGTACCGCGTAGACGTCCCTGAGTGCGCACTTGCGCTCCCTTTTGGGGATGTGTGTAGCATCTATCATGTTCACCGTTTTGACTTGAGGGGGAAATTTCTTCTGCCCCCTAGTGTTCGGCTGCTGGGGCCCTTCGTCATCATCCTCACTTTGTGATCCCTTTTCCTTGTTCTCGGCGTTTAGCTTGCCGGCCTGTTTGAAAACCCAACAATCTCTATTGGTATGATTGGCTTGTTTGTCTGGGGTGCCATGTATCTGGCACGGACGATCGAGAATGCGGTCCAAGCTGGATGGTCCCTCGCTGTTCCTTTTATATGGCTTCTTCCGCTGGCCGGACTTGGAGCTGCTGAATCCGATGTTAACTGTAGTGTCACCGGTGTTATCACCATTGCTTTGGCGTTTGTGTCTATTGCGCCGGAGCTTGCCGGTGCTGGTTTTGGCCTCGAGGGGCCTGCCTCATTGGCTGTGTTTTTACTACGAGCCAGCCAACTATCCTCACCCGCGCAAAAGCGGGTCATGAGTGCCGTGAGGGCTGCCATATACTTTGGTTTTTCTTGGCCGAGGAGGCGGGCGAGCCATTCGTCACGGATGCTATGTTTTAAGGCCACTAGGGCTTCGGCATCCGGACAGTCAACTATTTGGTTCTTTTGGTTAGGAACCTAGTCCAGAATTTTCTGGCTGATTCTCCAGGCTGTTGGACTATGTGACTTAGGACATCGGCGTCTGGTGGCCGGACATAAGTACCTTGGAAGTTGTCAAGAAAAGCTTCTTCCAAGTCCTCCCAACAGCCAATGGAATTTTCAGGTAGGCTGTTTAACCAGTGTCGAGCTGGCCCTTTGAGCTTTAGTGGGAGGTATTTGATGGCGTGGAGGTCGTCTCCACGGGCCATATGGATGTGGAGAATAAAATGCTCAATCCATACTGCGGGATCGGTTGTTCCGTCGTATGATTCAATGTTGACGGGCTTGAACCCTTCGGGGAATTCATGATCCATTACTTCATCTGTGAAGCAAAGAGGGTGTGCGGCGCCTCTATATCGGGCCGTGTCGCGGCGCACCTCCGATGGAGTCCGCCTGCGGTTATCGGCCCGGGCGTGACTAGGTTTGTCACGTCCGAATAGGTAGCCGTCGTTGCGAGTCGAAAAACGTCCTCGTGATCCGTAGATTGATCTGGTGTGTCCTGCTCTACTGTCCAGGTCCTGCCGAATTACGTATGTATAATCCCGAGCTGTTTTTTCTCCGTTTTTTCATGGCGGTGGGGCGGGCTGCTATTCGGCCTCATTTGCCATTTTATCCCGACCGCAGGGTGGTCGGTCTGCCGCACTGTCCCGACCACGTGGTGGTCGTTCCGCATTGCGCGAGGGAGGTATGGGCTCCGGCGCCTCCTCATCGAACTGAGGTAGCAATCTGTGCTTCGGGTAACTCTTGGCTGGACGCTTGAGGCCGTATTCTTCGGCTGCCAGGACATCAGTCCATCTATCAATGAGCTTCTTGCAGTAGCTATTAGCTGGCGCTTGAAGCGCTCCTACTCGAGGGGTGCCTCAGGCATGATGAAATCCTCGTCGCGGAGGCTCTCCTCATCCTCGGAGAGTGGACGATAACTATCGTCATCCGAGTCGTTGGGCATGGCCTGTTTATCAGGGTTAACTTGCCCGTTTTCTTGTTCCTCCTGTTCAGATGTTGCTCCAACATGGTCTTCATTGTTTTCGGCATCGTCTGGAGTACTATTTTCTCCGGTGCCAGTGTTGCTGTCTTTTGAGCGACGTGACTTAGAGCGTGTTTAGGGCACCGATGCTTGGACTGTGTCTCAGGAGGTTTATTCGCAACTGGATCTTCTTTGTCATCGTCGCTGGCTTTTTTAGGTGTGTCAACCATGTACACATCATACGAAGAGGTGGCTGTCCAACGTCAAGTGAATGGCGGGTCTTGGCCTTGCTCCTTGTCGGCATCGTCGTCCATACCGTCGATGTCTTCGGAGCCATAATCAAGCATGTCGGTTAAGTCCTCGACAGTGGCTATGAAGTGGGTGGCGAGTGGGAAGCGAAATTCTCCATCATCAGCCTCTAGTTCGAACCGGACATAGTTCGGCTGTGAGTCCCCCGCCAAGGATAGGTTCTTTAATGAATTTAGCACATCGCCCAAGGGCGAGTGTTGGAAGATGTCTGCGGCGCTAAACTCGAAGATCAATAACCGATCCAGCTCGGTGTCCGCAGGCGTACGTGGTTCGGAACTTATAGCCGGAAACGAGTCCGGAATTCCGTTGACGCAGATATTGCAAGGTGTTGAGTCTGTGTGTGGCTCCAACGCTGCGGACTCTGTGGCCTCGGATGGCGCGATCTGCTCCGGATCTAAGGCCATAGCAGTTACAGGAACCATCTCCTGAATGTGGTCCGATGACAGATTTAAGTCATCTTCATTAGAGCGAGGGGGAGCGATCGCCGCGGTCTCAAATCCGTTGAAGATCAAGTCTCCACGGATATCCGTGACGTAGTTCAAGCTTCCAAATCTGACCTGGTGGCCAGGGGCGTAGCTATCGATCTGCTCCAGATGGCCAAGCGAGTTGGCCCGCAGTACGAAGCCGCCAAATACGAAGATCTGTCCGGGGAGGAAGGTTTCTCCTTGGACAGCGTCACTATCGACGATCGAAGGGGCCATCGAACCTTTCGTCGACGGCACAGTGGAACTCTCAATGAAAGCACCAATGTCGGTGTCAAAACCGGCGGATCTCGGGTAGGGGGTCCCGAACTGTGCATCTAAGGTCGATGGTAACAGGAGACAGGGGACACGATGTTTACCCAGGTTTGGGCCCTCTCTATGGAGCTAATACCCTACTTCCTGCTTGATTGATCTTGATGAATATGAGTATTACAAGAGTTAATCTACCATGAGATCGTAATGGCTAAACACTAGAAGTCTAGCCTGTATGACTATGGTAATGAGTATATGCCTTCCGGACTACACCGGGGGGATCTAGTGTTACATAGAGTCGGTTACATAGGAAGGAATCTTCATAGTTGATCGCCAAGCTTTCCTTCCACGCCAAGGAGAGTCCTATCCGGACACGGGTACATTCTTCGGCCTTCGTGTCTTCACAGCCCATCAGTCCGGCCCATGGATAACAGGCCGGACGCCCGAGGACCCCTTAGTCCAGGACTCCCGCAGCGAGCGGACACACGCTCTGGTGATCGGCGAGCTTGTGGTAAGTGGCGTAGAGCCCATAGCCTTCGTGCGGGCACTCCAGCCTCGTCGAGGAGAGGACGGCGTCCACCGCCGTGTTCCGCACGTCGAAGCCACCGCCGTGCTCACACTTCTGGCACTGCCGCTGGTTCCCGGGGCGCTCGACGCGGTAGTCCGCGCAAGCTAGGTGCCCTCCCTTGGACTGCACAAATCAATCGAACAACACATCAATCAAGAAACCTGCACCTTGCTCGAACAGCCAAACGGACGAGGTGTATTCGAACCTCATACACTGGAGGCCTCAAGGGGCGGAGGCACAAGGGGCAGTGGAGCAAGGTGAGGTCCATGGAGACCATAGGGAGCTCCATCGACGGGTCCTGTTCCGTCTGCATGATCTCGCCCTCCTCGTGCACAACCATCTCTCACTTTATTAGGGCCGGGGCATTATAAAGCTTTACCGTCATATATTCATACTACTTCAAGGTGCATTAAATCAACACATGCAAGTATTAAGAGGAGAGTCACGACATGCATGCATGCGTTGTAAGTAATGCATCGGTAAAAGCAAATTATTGAAATATATCGATTGCAGTGCTTTGATGTGTCGCGTCAACTCGTACAAGACCGAAAAGTTTGATTACTACAAAGCCCTCTCGCCTTAACCACACCTGCCTTTGGCTGCATGACAGGCGAGCCACCGACCTGTTGGGCCCACCTGTCATAGACGCAAAGGCAGGAGTGATACGTCTCCAACGTATCTATAATTTTTGATTGTTCCATGCTATTATATATTCTGTTTTGGATGTTTAATGGGCTTATTTATAAACTTTTATATTATTTTTGGGACTAACCTATTAACCGGAGGCCCAGCCCAAATTGCTGTTTTTGCCTATTTCAGTGTTTCGCAGAAAAAGAATATCAAACGGAGTCCACACGGAATGAAACCTTCGGGAACGTGATTTTCGGAACAAATGTGATCCAAAGGACTTGGAGTGGACGTCAAGCAACAAACGAGGAGGCCACGAGGTAGGGGCGCGCCTACCCCCCCCCCCCCCCAGGCGCGCCCTCCACCCTCGTGGGCCCCTCGTGGCTCCACCGACCTACTTCTTCCTCCTATATATACCTCCGTACCCCTAAACCATCAGAGGCATCCATGAAAACCTAATTCCACCGCCGCAACCTTCTGTACCCGTGAGATCCCATCTCGGGGCCTTTTTCGGCGTCCTGCCGGAGGGGGCATTGATCACGGAGGGCTTCTGCATCAACACCATAGCCTCTCCGAGGATGTGTGAGTAGTTCACCTCAGACCTTCGGGTCCATAGTTATTAGCTAGATGGCTTCTTCTCTCTCTTTGGATCTCAATACAAAGTTCTCCTCGATTTTATCTAGTCGATGTAATCTTCTTTTGCGGTGTGTTTGTCGAGACCGATGAATTGTGGGTTTATGATCAAGATTATCTATGAACAATATTTGAATCTCCTCTGAATTCTTTTATGTATGATTGGTTATCTTTGCAAGTCTCTTCGAATTATCAGTTTGGGTTGGCCTACTAGATTGATCTTTCTTGTAATGGGAGAAGTTCTTAGCTTTGGGTTCAGTCTTGCGGTGTCCTTTCCCAGTGAAAGTAGGGGCAGCAAGGCACGTATTGTATTGTTGCCATCGAGGATAACAAGATGGGGTTTATATCATATTGCATGAGTTTATCCCTCTACATCATGTCATCTTGCTTAAAGCGTTACTCTGTTCTTTTGAACTTAATACTCTAGATGCATGCTGGATAGCGGTCGATGTGTGGAGTAATAGTAGTAGATGTAGAATCAGTTCGGTCTACTTGTCGCGGACGTGATGCCTATATACATGATCATACCTAGATATTCTCATAACTATGCTCAATTCTATCAATTGCTCGACAGTAATTTGTTCACCCACCGTAATACTTATGCTATCTTGAGAGAAGCCACTAGTGAAACCTATGGCCCCCGGGTCTATTTTCCATCATATTAATCTACCGTCAACAAGCTATTTCTATTACTATTTATTTCGCTTTCTTTACTTTTAGTCTTTATCATAAAAATACCAAAAATATTATCTCATCATATCTATCAGATCTCACTCTCATAAGTGACCATGAAGGGATTGACAACCCCTTTTTCGCGTTGTTTGCGAGGTTCTTATTTGTTTGTGTAGGTGCGTGGGACTCGAGCGTGGTCTCCTACTGGATTGATACCTTGGTTCTAAAAAACTGAGGGAAATACTTACGCTACTTTACTGCATCACCCTTTCCTCTTCAAGGGAAAACCAATGCAGTGCTCAAGAGGCAGCAAGAAGGATTTCTGGCGCCGTTGCCGGGGAGGCTCACACCAAGTCAAGTCAAGATTTGATTTCCCGACAACGAGCCATTTCTGGCGCTGTTGCCGGGGAGTCTACGCACAAGTCAACATACCAAGTACCCATCACAAACTCTTATCCCTCGCATTACATTATTTGCCATTTGCCTCTCGTTTTCATCTCCCCCACTTCACCCTTGCCGTTTTATTCGCCCCCTCTTTTCCGTTCGCCTCTTTTTCGCTCGCTTCTTGTTTGCTCGTGTGTTGGATTGCTTGCTTGCCACAATGGCTCTACCTAGATCTGTTGACCTTCACCTTAAAAGGTTAGAAAAGATCGAAAGCAATGTCAGAAGTTTCATGACTTTACAATTTGAGCATAACAATTTCTTTAGAAACGAGCTTAAAGAACAAAAAAGCTTTATGGGTTACATGAATAAGGAGCTCAACGATATGTCTAAGGAATTTTATGGTTTGAATTCTCAGATTGCTCATCTCAAAAAATTAATTGCTGAAATTTCGGATAAGCAGGCCACCTTAGTTAATAAGATGGCAACTAAACCGGAAAATCTTTGTGAGAATAAAGATGAAGATCTAAAAGTTATTGATGTGTCCCCTATTAAATCTTTGTTTTGCAATATGAATCTTGATAATGATGGGACTGGAGATGAGCCACCTTTACCTAGAAGGCGTTCCAAAAAATCAGAGTTTTTAGATCTTGATGCTAAAATTTGTAAAAGTGGGATTGAAGAGGTCAAAACTTTAGATATCAATGAACCCACTATTTTGGATTTCAAGGAATTTGATTATGGTAGTTGCTCTTTGATAGATTGTATTTCCTTGTTGCAATCCGTGCTAAATTCTCCTCATGCTTATAGTCAAAATAAAGCTTTTACTAAACATATCGTTGATGCCTTGATGCAATCTTATGAGGAAAAACTTGAGTTGGAAGTTTCTATCCCTAGAAAACTTTATGATGAGTGGGAACCTACTATTAAAAAGATATGAAGGAAGGGAATATTAGATTCCAATTTCTGTTAAGGAAAGGCATGGAACACTTCCCTAGAAAGAATATTAAATTACCTTATGAATCTATTATGATAGCAACTTATGGATTGCCTACCAAAGATGGCAATTCTTAGATCTATCCTCACTTTTATGCGTACCTAGGTGCGTTAAACGACAGCGCTTGTTGGGAGGCAACCCAACTTTTTTTTTTGCTTTTTGCTTCTGTTTAGGAATAAATCTTTGATCTAGCCTCTGGTTAGATTTGTTTTTGTGTTTTAATTAGTGTTTGTGCCAAGTTAAACCTATCGGAACTTCTTGGATGATAGTTATTTGATCTTGCTGAAAATTCCAGAAATTTCTGTTCACGAAAAGAATTGTTAAAAATTACCAGAACGTGATATAATATTGATTCCAATTGCAGAATATCAATAAACAAATTATTTAGGTCTTCCTATTTTGGAAGAAGTTTTAGAGTTCCAGAAGTTTGTGTTAGTTGCAGATTACTAAAGACTCTTCTGTTTTTGACAGATTCTGTTTTTCATGTGTTGTTTGCTTATTTTGATGAATCTATGGCTAGTAAAATAGTTTATAAACCATAGAGAAGTTGGAATAAAGTAGGTTTAACACCAATATAAATAAATAATGAGTTCAATACAGTACCTTGCAGTCGTGTTTTTTTTTCTTTCGCTAACGGAGCTCACGAGATTTTCTGTTTAAGTTTTGTGTTGTGAAGTTTTCAAGTTTTGGGTAAGGATTTGATGGATTATGGAACAAGGAGTGGCAAGAGCCTAAGCTTGGGGATGCCCAAGGCACCCCAAGATAATCTAAGGACACCAAAAAGCCAAAGCTTGGGGATGCCCCGGAAGGCATCCCCTCTTTCGTCCTCATCCATCGGCAACTTTACTTGGAGCTATATTTTTATTCACCACATGATATGTGTTTTGCTTGGAGCGTCTTGTATGATTTGAGTCTTTGCTTTTTAGTTTACCACAATCATCCTTGCTGTAGACACACTTTTGAGAGAGACACACATGATTCGGAAATTATTAGAATACTCTATGTGCTTCACTTATATCTTTTGAGCTATATAGTTTTTGCTCTAGTGCTTCACTTATATCTTTTAGAGCACGGCGGTGGTTTTGTTTTCTAGAAACTATTGTTCTCTCATGCTTCACTTATATTATTTTGAGAGTCCTACAAAACAGCACGGTAATGTTCTTAAATTGAGGAAGTAGTCCTAATATGATAGGCATCCAAGATTAGTAAAACTTTCTTATAAGTGCGTTGAATACTAAGAAAAGTTTGATGCTTGATAACTGTTTTGAGATATGAAGATGGTGATATTAGAGCCATGCTAGTTGAGTAGTTTTGAATTTGAGAAATACTTGTGTTAAAGTTTGTGATTCCCGTAGATTGCACGTATGGTGAACCGTTATGTGATGAAGTCAGAGCATGATTTATTTATTTATTGTCGTCCTTATGAGTGGCGGTCAGGGACGAGCGATGGTCTTTTCCTACCAATCTATCCCCCTAGGAGCATGCGCTAATACTTTGTTTCGATCACTAATAGATTTTTGCAACAAGTATGAGTTCTTTATGACTAATGTTGAGTCCATGGATTATACGCACTCTCACCCTTCCACCATTGCTAGCCTCTCTAATACCGCACACTTTTCGCTGGTATCATACACCCACCATATATCTTCCTCAAAACAGCCACCATACCTACCTATTATGGCATTTCCATAGCCATTCCGAGATATATTGCCATGCAACTTACCACCGTTCCGTTGCTATGACACGCTTCATCATTGTCATATTGCTTTGCATGATCATGTAGTTGACATCGTATTTGTGGCAAAGCCACCGTTCATAATTTTTTATACATGTCACTCTTGATTCATTGCATATCCCGGTACTCTGCCGGAGGCATTCACATAGAGTAATATTGTTGTTCCAAGTATTGAGTTATAATTCTTGAGTTGTAAGTAAATAGAAGTGTGATGATCATCATTATTAGAGCATTGTCCCAAGTGAGGAAAGGATGATGGAGACTATGATTCCCCCATAAGTCGGGATGAGACTCCGGACGAAAAAAGAAAAAAAGAAAAAAAAGGAGGCCATAAAAAAGGGGAAAAGCCAAATAAAAAATGAGAGAAAAAGAGAGAAGGGACAATGTTACTATCCTTTTACAACACTTGTGCTTCAAAAGTAGCACCATGATCTTCATGATAGAGAGTCTCCTATGTTGTCATTTTCATATACTAGTGGGAATTTTACATTATAGAACATGGCTTGTATATTCCAATGATGGGCTTCCTCAAAATGCCCTAGGTCTTCGTGAGCAAGCGAGTTGGATGCACACCCACTTAGTTTCTTTTGTTGAGCTTTCATACACTTCTAGCTCTAGTGCATCCATTGCATGGCAATCCCTACTCACTCACATTGATATCTATTAATGGGCATCTCCATAGCCCATTGATACGCCTAGTTGATGTGAGACTATCTTCTCCTTTTTGTCTTCTCCACAACCACCATTCTATTCCACATATAGTGCTATGTCCATGGCTCACGCTCATGTATTGCGTGAAGATTGAAAAAGTTTGAGAACATCAAAAGTATGAAACAATTGCTTGGCTTGTCATCGGGGTTGTGCATGATTAAATACTTTGTGTGATGAAGATAGAGCATAGCCAGACTATATGATTTTGTAGGGATAACTTTCTTTGGCCATGTTATTTTGAGAAGACATGATTGCTTAGTTAGTATGCTTGAAGTATTATTATTTTTATGTCAATATTAAAGTTTTATCTTGAATCTTTCGGATCTGAATATTCATACCACAAATAAGAGAATTACATTGAAAATTATGCTAAGTAGCATTCCACATCAATAATTCTGTTTTTATCATTTACCTACTCGAGGACGAGCAGGAATTAAGCTTGGGGATGCTTGATACGTCTCCAACGTATCTATCATTTTTTATTGTTCCATGCTATTATATATTCTGTTTTGGATGTTTAATGGGCTTATTTATACACTTTTATATTATTTTTGGAACTAACCTATTAACCGGAGGCCCAGCCCAAATTGCTGTTTTTTTGCCTATTTTAGTGTTTCGCAGAAAAAGAATATCAAACGGAGTCCAAACGGAATGAAACCTTCGGGAACGTGATTTTCGGAACAAACGTGATCCAGAGGACTTGGAGTGGACGTCAAAAAATAGACAAGGAGGCCACGAGGTAGGGGGGCGCGCATACCCCCCCAGGCGCGCCCTCCACCCTCGTGGGCCCCTCGTGGCTCCACCGACCTACTTCTTCCTCCTATATATACCTCCGTACCCCCAAACCATCAGAGGCATCCATGAAAACCTAATTCCACCGCCGCAACCTTCTGTACCAGTGAGATCCCATCTTGGGGCCTTTTCCGGCATCCTGCCAGAGGGGGCATTGAACACGGAGGGCTTCTACATCAACACCATAGCCTCTCCAATGATGTGTGAGTAGTTTACCTCAGACCTTCGGGTCCATAGTTATTAGCTAGATGGCTTCTTCTCTCTCTTTGGATCTCAATACAAAGTTCTCCGCGATTTTCTTGGAGATCTATTCGATGTAATCTTCTTTTGCGGTGTGTTTGTCGAGATCGATGAATTGTGGGTTTATGATCAAGATTATCTATGAACAATATTTGAATCTCCTCTGAATTCTTTTATGTATGATTTGTTATCTTTGCAAGTCTCTTCGAATTACCAGTTTGGTTTGGCCTACTAGATTGATCTTTCTTGCAATGGGAGAAGTGCTTAGCTTTGGGTTCAGTCTTGCGGTGTCCTTTCCCAGTGACAGTAGAGGCAGCAAGGCACGTATTGTATTGTTGCCATCGAGGATAACAAGATGGGGTTTATATCATATTGCATGAGTTTATCCCTCTACATCATGTCATCTTGCTTAAAGCGTTACTCTTTTCTTTTGAACTTAATACTCTAGATGCATGCTGGATAGCGGTCGATGTGTGGAGTAATAGTAGTAGATGCAGGATCGTTTCGGTCTACTTGTCGCGGACGTGATGGCTATTTACATGATCATACCTAGAGATTCTCATAACTATGCTCAATTCTATCAATTGCTCGACATTAATTTGTTCACCCACCGTAATACTTATGCTATCTTGAGAGAAGCCACTAGTGAAACCTATGGCCCCCGGGTCTATTTTCCATCATATTAATCTATCGTC
Source organism: Triticum aestivum (assembly GCF_018294505.1). Taxonomy (NCBI): domain Eukaryota; kingdom Viridiplantae; phylum Streptophyta; class Magnoliopsida; order Poales; family Poaceae; genus Triticum; species Triticum aestivum. Next base: position 42,977,127 of record NC_057808.1, read on the forward strand.
AACAAGCTATTTCTATTACCGTTTATTTTGCTTCCTTTACTTTTAGTCTTTATCATAAAAATACCAAAAATATTATCTTATCATATCTATCAGATCTCACTCTCGTAAGTGACCGTGAAGGGATTGATAACCCCTTTTTCGCGTTGGTTTCGAGGTTCTTATTTGTTTGTGTAGGTGCGTGGGACTCGAGCGTGGTCTCCTACTGGATTGATACCTTGGTTCTCAAAAACTAAGGGAAATACTTACGCTACTTTACTGCATCACCCTTTCCTCTTTAAGGGAAAACCAACGCAGTGCTCAAGAGGTAGCAAGGAGCAGTAAGTCAATGAAGCTGCGTCCCTCCCTCGCCTATGAGCGTGGTGGCTGGCAGGACTAGGAGAAGCTTTCGTTCGCTACACGCTCTCCCTCCCGCACGCGGTGGAGATGCAGCAGTTCAATCGGTGTCAGATGGCCAGAAGCATACTGTAGTACTCCTCCACTGTAGTAGTACTCCAACATAGTTCGACTTCCCGGAGAGGCGAAGAGCCAAGCGCAGCCCGGACGCTCGTGTGGCAGTTTCATGTGTAGAGTAGTCTAGGATAGCGTGTACCCTGCCTGTAAGCTTAAAATCGTTGGGGTCGGCTCCATGCTATATTTTTCTGATTAAAATAATCTTCTGGCCCTACCTGTCATCCTGGTGATTCTAGTTTGCACGCTCATCTGGTCAAGATAGGAATATATATTTTAATTTGTGGTGGGGTAAATGTTAGAGGTTGCAGCAAATGGAGTATTGTTCACTACGGGTCTTTCAGCCAAGTTTAGAGGCAACCATGTGGGGCTAGTGCTATGATGTGTCGCGTCAACTCGTACAACGAGGATAAGCTTGATTTTACTACTACACGCCTTCTCCCTCACCCATGCGCACGGTGGCTCGCAGACGAGGACAGGCTTTTGCTTAATGTACTACAACAAGCTATCCCTCCCGCTCGCGGTGGACGGATATGCAGCAGTGAATTCGATACTGTAGAAGCAGTAGTAGTAACATCATTGTTCGTCTTATTGAAGAGGCGAAGAGCCAAGTGCAACCCGAACGTGGCAGTTGCGAACCTTGGAGCACGCATATAGCCAGGCTCTTGCATGAGACAAAATTGCTATGTGAGCCCACTATTGTAGTATTTGCTAGTATAGCCCTGTAAACCAGAAAGGAGTATTTTCCTTTCTAGAGATTTCAACAAGTGACTAGACTACACCAAGACGGAGTACATATGGAGCAAAATGAGTGAATCTACACCGTAAATAAATACGTAGTTCTCTCATTTTCCTCTCGGCCTTGGTCGCGGTGCACAATATTGAGTATACTAGTACTATCATCTTGAAATTTACGAAGTCACCATAAGCACCTCGTCGTCGACGGGAACGTCTCCTGACATGTGATAGACACGAGCGGCAGTCGCCTCCATAGGTGCTTGAATGCCATGGAGGGAGAGGGTAGCGGTTCCCGAGACGTTGAACGGTCAATGATGCATCCTCAAATTACATGCAGAGGGAATTAATTGGAGAAGCAGAATAGAGCCAGCATGATGTGCATGCAACAGAGTTTGGATTCTCATATAAAGGTGCCCTACCACTCCAATCCATCTACTCCTTAGTCTCTGCACAACACTGCTCACTCCAATCCAAGACCAAGTGACCAGAAGCCAGAAGCACCTATGGAGGCGATGGACGCGAGCGGCAGTCGGCTGTGCCAAATCATCCAAGGCGCCAGCCTGCGGCCCCGCACCGCGCTCCAGACGGTGCTGGTGACCGCCGATGTTGTAGCCCTCACCGACGCCGGCATCACGTTTGCATGGACGAGATGATGGTCAACTCCATCCGAGTGTTCGCCGCCGTCAAGAAGCGTGTAGTGAAAGCTCCTACTAGTCCTGCCAGTCACCACGCTCATGCGCGAGGGAGGGACGCAGCTTCATTGACTTACTGCTCTTGCCTTTGCGTCTATGACAGGTGGGCCCAACAGGTGGTTGGCCCACCTGTCATGCAGCCATAGGCAGGTGCAGTTAAGGCACCGGAGCTCAGTCCGCGAGGGAGAGGGTGTTGTAGTAATCAAACTTCTCGGTCTTGTACGAGTTGACGCGACACATCAAAGCACTGCACTCGATATAAGTCTTTTTACACATTTCAAATGGACTACAACTTACAGATGTATGTGGACATATTTTGCTTCGTATGTAGTCACTTGTTGCAATCTCTAAAAAGACTTATATTTGGAGACGGAGGGAGTACAACGCATGCATGCATGTCGTGACTTCCCTTTTGACACTTGCATGTGTTGATTTGATGCACCTTGCCAAATTTTGACTACAAATTTAACTAACCAAATTTTCATGCATGTCACAAAAAATTACAGGGCTGTTTGGATTGTGACTATGTTTGTCTTATGTTGCCACATTATTTTTCCCACACTTGCCACACTTGCCTAACTTGAGTTGCTCAAATTGTTAGACACACTTTGGCTTGCCTAAGGGAATCTTGCCACACTTTTTATGTCTATGACATGTGGGGTTCACTGCTAATAAAAAAAATTCTTGTCTTAGGTGTGGCTAATAAAAAAGACTTATATTTAGGAACGGGGGGAGTAGAAAATATAAATAGAAATGCATGTTGGGGCAACCCAGGTTTCCGATAATTTTAGCCGTGGGCTTGTTCACAATTTTTACGAGGGGGTGGTTGTTCATTTAATGGAGGGACTTGTACCAGACTTGAACGATACGAAGTGCGACCTGGCACACCATAACACCACTTGGAACAAGCGGGTAGCTATCTCAAAAAACAATCAACAACTAAAAAAACAGCAACCTGGCACGTAGTACACAATTTTAAAGGATTGTTATGATGGAGTGAAAAAGGAAAACTACCCCACTACTTATATATAGGCCGGAGCCTCCGCGCTTCCTTGCTAGAGTTGCTCTATTCACACACTCTCATCCTCTCCAGATCTAAACAAGATAGGTGTGGTAACACTGTCTTTCTCCCTTCAAAAAACATTATCTTTCTATCCTCACCGCTGGTGGGGAGGAGGGGCAGCGTTTAGGCCGTCGTTGACAGCGAGGGAGGAGACCCACTGCCAGCCGCACCATTATCTCTGGCCGAGCGCCGGCGCGGGAGGTCCTCCGATCCCTTTGTCGTTGCCTTAGTGTGGGCGGATCCGGCCTCCCGCCGCCCACCTATCCACATCCCGACGACCTTCAGGTATATCTTCCTTCGAAACCGCCTTAGCTCTACTTCCCCAGCTTGCTACGTCGCTGCATGTTCATCATTTTCTACCTCTCAGCCCCTCTCGATCGGATGGTCCAACGTCACCTTTTTTTCTTCTATTGTTAGAGGTAAAGGTACTTCATGGAGTCGAATCTTGTACTTGGTTCAAACAAGAAATAAAGTGGGGGTGGGGGAAGTTAGTATGTAGTACATCGAACTTGGTACAAACAGGAAGGAAAGGGGGTGAAAGTAGTACAGACTGATCATCCAACCTGTCTCTTGGTCGAAAAGGGAAATATAGGGGTAACGCTGTACACAGTGGTATGACCAGGACTAGATTTTCTATCCACACATAGGAGTAGGTAAGTGGCTAGAGTGAACAAAAATGGGATCAACCCAGATATGTTTCTTGGATGTTTGTTTCTCAGGGCAACAAACTATGAATCACCACTTTATGCCCCTGTTTAGGTACATGGTGCTGGACTTCTGGTGCACCCACTGTCCCATGCCCTTATACCAAATATTTAGCTGTTCTTAATCTAATGCCCCTGGTAAAAATGAAGCCATGCCACTGTTATAAGCCATGACAAGTGTAGCCAAATGTTTTTGCCTATAATTGTTTGAGACTCTGACTGTTTCCTCTGTAGCTTTTTGTGCAAACAGGGATATCCATTTCACTTGGTTGCTGTTGTGACCTTTTGGTTCACTGCACAAAACTCTTCTTAAAAGAAGTGACTTTTGTGCTGTTTATCTGGAATGTCAGAATGGAACAGTTGGTTCATTTCGGTGGAACTGCACAAAGGGAGATCTGTGTTCCAATCCACATCATCCATATTGGCACCATAACCTTCCTTTAGGTAAGAATGATATTTAATGCATGTGTTGATCTCTATTTTGCGACTGCCATGAGAAAATAATGCTATTTTTTACTAGTAAACTTGTACTCCCTCACTGACAAAACCAATTCTGAAATAGAAGGCCAATCATGTACTTGGTTTCACCAAGTGGTGAGGAGAATGAGAAACAGAGCATGAAGAGGAAGAAGAAGAAGAGTAAACAGTGCCAAGGCGATCTTGCTGAAGCCAGAGGCCTCAGTCAAGGCCATTCAAGGGCTCCGGCAACGACTACCTTACATGTGAGACGATCCTCCAGGGAGCCCTTCCACTTCTGCTGTCTCACTTAATTAATTAGGAGTACTTAGGTACCACTAATTTATTGCTGCCTAATTTTCCTGTCGGAGTTAAACAAATCTTTTGTAGCACCCTATGCTGAGTCATGTACGTGTGTATGTTTGTCTATGGAGGTGAATCGTGTGGTGGAGCAGGGAGGGAATATTATTAGTGTCATGACATAATAGTGCTATTGTTTTGCATGTCAATTTATTGCCATTGGTTCAATGAGGCAATGTTTTGCGTATTGTCCATCATAAATTTGATGCTACTGTTAGAGTAATATGCTAATGTCTTTCTATCCTTTCTCACTAAGCTAATGAAGGTTTCTCCTTGTTCCTACTTGTGCAAACAGGGATCATGTTGTGCCAATCATACATTTTAGTGGAACTACACAAGACAATACAATGAACTGTATCCTAGCTAGTGCTTTAACTCTACTAGAAGTTCTTGATGACCTTTCGATATAATCTCAGCACTGGTAAACAAGAGTGATTTCAACCATACATTTGAAGTGCACAAAAATATATACAATTGAGTGATTCCAGTGAGTGCTTTATCATCTCTTCTGGGACTACATGAATAAGCTTTTTTGCTCAGGTTGGTACCAGCCTAAGGCCTTCATCCATATTAGTTTGCTTTCATCTCTATTTGTATCGTGCTACTGTCATGAGAAACTCCTTTATCTTTGCATGTTAAAGTTTTGCAACCTATGATACATGGCAATGCTTTGAGTGTTGAGCTCATTGGCACTGACTAAATAAACAAATACCTCTCTTTAAGCAAGACTACTACGTTGCTAACTTTACCCATTAAGATAATGAGGGTGCTTCTATTTGTTAGTGTATGTTTCATCAACTAGTCCCACTGTTACAGTAATCTCACTCTCTCAATATATGTGCCAATAGGGATGCTCGATTTTGGTGGAACTGCATAAAAACGTTGGGTGCTTCATTGCCTCGACAGCTTCCTTCCTTTCCTGTTAGTCGCTAATCTCGTCTTGCATTCTTCCTTTCCTGTCAGTCGCTTGGCTTATCTCGGCTTCCAGTCAAAGGAAATAGTAATTGATATGCTACCTCACACAGGTTGGTACTGGTCTTTTTCCTGATTATTGTGCTTGTCATATGTATTGGTAATTTTATATTGTGCTACTGTTTGCCGATTTCATAAAGGAGTAACTTGGAGCCTGAACTCGCAGGCAAATCATTACATCGGGTGATTTCAGTAGAACTGCACAAAAAGATCAGATGGACAGGTGCTGCTGCTATGTACTCCAAAGTTCACTCAAACAAGCATCGATGTTGACAAGAAGAAGTGCCTATATTCATTCGAGTATCAACCGGCATCAACCAATTGTCAAACTCCAAGTATTAGGAGAGTGAACGCCAAAAATATTGCTTGGCACATAGCCCAGAAAAACGCAGTCCAGTCTTTGGTCCCAACTTGTGCCTTTTGGTTATCGGCACATATGGTAGCGAACTGTATGACATGGAGTCTAAAGATTCCAGACAAGTTGGTTGACGCGTATATTCATCTGGCACTTAATCAGTCTGCACACCAGGGATGCTCCATTTCAGTTGAACTGCACAAAAAATTTGGGTGGTTCATTTTCTCAACCGCCTCCTTTCTCGTCTGCAATGTAGAATTTTGGCGAGCTATAGGACCAAGATGAGCCAGTAAACTAGTTGGATGAAAGTAGTGGCCAAGTTTCTCAAACCTCCCTCAGCACGAGGCCACTATTTGAGGATAAACCTACAAGCAAAGTTCAGGTTGTCTGTGCTGCCTCTTATCTACTCGAAAGTTTACTCATACAAGCATTAATTTTAGCAAGAAGTACCTCTGACTGAACACCATTTACCAGTCTGTACCCTAGGTAATTAAAGTTCGTCCATGGATCATATTGGTTGTGATCTCAATCATTTGGATGCATAAACATACTGAACATATGTATATCTGAATCTTTTTGTGAATTATCTATGAATATTGTTGTCTGATCTATCAATCATTTGGATCCATAGACATGCTGAACTTGTGTATATATGAATCTTTTGAGTTGTTGATAGTGAATGTTGGGTATGAATATGAACGTGTCCTATGGACCTGAGTTTGATACGAATGTTTACCTTTTCTGTTGTACTTGTGTGTGTGAACTTGTTAGTATGCCTACTGTGGGGTATGTGACGTGTGGGTGTCAACGGCACACCTTCTTCCCGAGAAGAATTGCACCTGCTTTGTTAGGGTAGCAACGGCGCATCAGCTCTTTTTAATCTTTTTGCTCTGTCTTGCCGCCTCCCCCGCTCAACCCCTACCGTAATGTTTACGGCCTCAAAACAAACATAGTACTGCATTGTTTTTGGGGCTTGATGAAAAATCAAGTGCTGGTTTCTGTAGGTTGGCCCGCCCAGCAAATGGGCTGCTGGTCCACCATAGACTGGGAGGCTAAAAATACAAGTTGTATGGTGCAGAGGCAAGTAAAAAACCGCCATCGAGAGCCATCCACTGAAGAAAAAAATTCGCTCCTGATGTGCTTCTTCAGTCGTGCCGCCGACCCCCTCTTTAATCCAGTTCACTCGGGGATCTGGTATCATTTTTTTCCAGAGGGCGAATAAGTATCAGCTAGGCCTAGGTTTTGTATTTTAACAGCCCACGACATATAGTGGTAGTGGTTTCAACTTATTTTTTGAGCTCCATACCGGCTTATGGGCTTTTTCTTAAAGATCGGCAGCCCAATGTATTTTTTAAACACATTATATATATTTATATTATTACTATTATCGTATATTTTATAGAGACTTATATATACATTATAAAAACATCCCACGTGTTATTAACTTATAAAAGTAAATGTTTAACAGAAGTTGGCAAGGAAAATCCTGGTTGTTTTTGACTCACAGGCAAGGAAAATCCTGGTGATTGCGTACAAAAGCTTGCGAAGATTTTAAGGACCAATGTAATAATAACGCGCTTATTTTTATTTTGAGCAATAACTCGCTAATTTGTTAATTATGTATATAAAAAATGCGCTTCTCCGGTTTATTTTTTGATATTAATTGCTCCTTCTAACATAACATTATATATATAACGAGCCCAGCTAATTCATGTATTTGAAGTAAGTGCAAATGGGCTGGGATTTCTTAGAAAATATAAATGGGCCGCATTGACGCGAAATTATTTGTTCACCCAGCCCAGCAAATGGACTGTACATTCTAGAAAATATGGGTTAAATATATGCCACATTTTTGCAGGCTGACATGTGGGCCAATAGGTCGAAGCCTACGCAGGGCGTTGTCAACTTGGTCAACAAATGATTATGACATTCACAACCATTGGATTTATATCCAACGGCCGGCATGAACCTGCAATCTCTCGTCTTCTTCCTCCAGCGTCGTCGGGACCGCCTGGTCCGGTCTCCGGCGGCTAGCGGCTCTGCTTTGCACGCATCGCTGCGAAGCGCTACCCCACCGCCGGCCAGGCTGTCCCTCCACCCCTCCACACCTCCTGTTATTCTCCACCGACTGCAGCCCCACGCCGCACCAGAACCAGTTATAACCCTTCTCCTCTACTCAATCTATGACTCCACTACCGCGTCTTCCCATCTTTGAGTCGTTCCCGTCCGGGGCCTCGCCGCCGTCCACCACCTCGCTGCGCTCGGTGCGGCGTGGTCAACAAATGAGAGTCATCGGAAGAGGACTATACGTGGAGAGCCTGACGACTGGGATCCATGAGGTCCATGGTCGCATGGAAGGAAAGTTCCTCCTTATTAAGCTGAAACAAATGTTTCCTCCACCTGATAGCTGGGACTCACCAGCTGTATCTTCGCACGGAAGGAAGTGCCTCCTTGTTGTGCAAAAAAAATATTCCTCCCGTTGACAGCTGGGACCCGTCAGATTTGGTGGCTGACTTGTGGGCCTACTAAGTGGACGTGTATGCAGGGCTTTGTCAACTTAATCAACAAATGATTCTAGTAGCTGGACCGTTGGATGTTAATCCAACAGCCGTGCTCCTTCTTCAACCTATGTTCTTGCTCCTGTCTCCCGTGGGCGGCACCACGGCTGTGTTGCCGCGCACCCGAACCAGTCAAGTTTCCCACTCCTCTCCATCTGCAACTCCACTGCCCCGTCTTCCCCATCTCCGGGTCGCTCCAGTCCGGGGCCTCGCCGTCGTCCACCAGCCTTGGTGCGCTCGGCATGGTGTGGTCAACGTGGTCAACAACCGAGAGTCATCGGAAGATGACTGTACGTGAGAGGCTGACAGTGGGGACGCACCACGGCCATGGACGCATGCATGCAACGGAACACGGCGTGGTCAATGTGGTCAAGGAACGACTTCCATCGGAAGTGTACTGTGCGTGGAGAGGCTAACAGCTCGGTCCACGGCCGCAGCAAGGAAGTGCCTCCTTATTACGCGGAAAATAATGATTCCTCCACCTGACAGCAGGCATCCACCGGACGGGCCACCGTATTTTGCGAAAAAACGTTTCCCCCTGACTGCTGGGACCCACCGGACGGTCCACCGTATTTCGCAAAAAAATGTTCCCCCGCTATCAGCTCGGACCCACCGGAAGTGCCTCCTTATTACGCAGAAAAAATGAATACCCCCCTGCTAGCTGGGACCCACCTTGGTGGGAGGCTGACTTGTGGGCCTACTAAGTTGACGGGGACGGAGGGCTTTGTCAACTTAGTCAATATGAACGATTCTAGCTCCAGCGGCCGTATGATGTCCATCCAACAGCCGTAGTGCTTCTTCAACCTCCGGTCTTCTTGCTCCAACCGCCCAAACCAGCGCCGGTCGTGCCGCGTGCTCCTGCCTCCCGTGGCCGACTGTGATGCCGCGGTGGCCTCACCGCCCCTACTACTCCCACCGCTGGCCAGGCCATCCCTCTACTCACCCACACTCCCTGTTATTCTGCGGCGGCGACAGCCTCACACCGCAGCCGAACCAGTGAACCCTCGTACTCCTCTCCGCGCGGGCTTCCACTGCCGTGTCTTCCCCAGCTCCGCGTCGTCCCCTTCCTAGGCCTCCCCGTCGTCCACCGCCCTGGTGCTCTCGGCGCGGCGTGGTCAACTTGGTCAAGGAGCGACTTCCTTCGGAAGAGTACTGTATGTGGAGAGGCTGACAGCTAGGTCCATGGCGGCCGTGAGGAAGTGCGTCCTTATTACGCGCAAAATAATTATTCCTTCACCTGACAGCAGGGACCCACCGAACGGGCCACCGTATTTCACGAAAAAATAACGTTCCCCCCTGACTGCTGGGACCCACCAGCTACATCTTCGCACGCAAGGAAGTGCGTCCGGGCAAAAAAATGATTCGCCCCCCTGACTGCTGGGACCCATTAGCTACATCTTCGCACGTAAGGAAGTGCCTGATAGTCGGGACCCACCTGGTCGAAGCATACACAGCGTTGTCATTCTGGTCGCGAACATGTACGTACATACTGGTCGATGTAGAGGCGCGCACGTAGCATGTACACGTACATACAGCGGCCAGGGTGCAAGAAAGTAAATACGTCCACGTACGTACATACGGGCGGGGTCTCGAACGCCTACTCGCGCGTACGTACGGCCAGGGCTCGTGTACATGGCTGGGTCGGAACAGAGAAACTGCGTCGTCGTCGTGTTCATGGGGAGCCAACCGGCTTGGACGGAACAGCCGATGGAAACGAGGCTTGGCGTACCGCAGAACGGAGGAAACAGCCTTGTGTTCGACCGGCCACGTTCAAAACGGGATCCCATTCATCGGGTGGGGTCTGGCATACCGCAAAACGGAGGAAATGGACCTCCTACGGTCGAAACAGGGTCCTGTTGATCAGGAGGGGTGTGGCGTACCGCAAAATGGAGGAAACAGACTTGTGTTGGAGCGCTACGGTAGAAACGGGGGTCCGAGGGGTGTGGCGTACCGCAAAACGGGACTCCACGGGATACTGTTCATCTCCACCGTCGACCCCCTCCAGCCTCCACAGGCTACTGTTCATCCACCGTCGACCTCCTCCAGCCTCCACCTGCAACTGTTCATCCATGGGCTCCTGTTCATCCAGCCTCCACCGCGCGCTACTCCACCGGCTACTATTCAACCTGCCCTCTACACGGGCTCCTGTTCAACCACCCTCCACGGGCTACTGTTCATCCAGCCCTCCACCGTCTACTGTTCATCCAGCCCTCCACGGGGTGGTCCTGTTCATCCAACCCTCCACGGGGTCCTGTTCATCCAGCCCCAACTGGCTCGATTCATCGGGGTCCTGTTCATCCAGGGGCAACACCACGGGGTCCTGTTCATCCACCCCCACCAGGAACTGTTCATCCAAACCCCCAGCAACGCTCACTGTTCATCCAAAGGCAGCATCGATCGACTTCAGTTAGCAGCAGTAGCGAAGGAATCGCTCGATCGGGTTCAGTTAACAGCCATCGATCGATCGCTCGGGTTCAGTAACGCGTCGCCTGTAGTGCAATCGCTCGGGTTCAGTTAGAGCCCAACGCCTCGCTCGGGTTCAGTTAGAGCCCGACGCCTCGCACCCACGCGCATGCGTGTATGAGAGAAACGCGCAAACCTCCGTGCATCGCTCGACCCCGACCACCCACCGTAACCGGGAACACCCCGATATTTTCCTAGCCCTCGCTTCTACCACGGTTTTTTCCGTCATGGACGGCCCAAAGAATGTCATGCAGATGTGTCTCCGGCCCGCCCAGGACAAAAAGCCCATTTCTGTCATGATTTTTTGTCATAGAAGTTGGAGCCCACCACATCTATGATGATACCGGGTTTTGTCACAATTATCGTCATAGAAGTGTCATAAGTATGACAGAAATTTTTTCGTTCAGCCCAAAATGTCACGGATGTGTCTTCTTTTTTTAGTGTATGTAGTCACTTGTTGAAATCTCTAGAAAGAAAAATACTCCAGAGTATATTTAAGAACCGAGGGAGTAGTGCACAACCGCATGGGAGACTCAGGCGGTCGTTGCGCCGCATTAATAGTAAGTAATGAGCAGTCAAATCATAAGCCCCACCTTTAACACTGTAAGTTGCTCGGAAGAAGCAACCATCAATACGCTCTTCTTATGTATCTGGTGCCAAAATTCTGACAAGCATGCCACATATACATCGATGTCAGATGAAAAGCTTTTGGCACCCCTCTCACAACGTAGAAAATTTGGCACCGGTGGAAGACTAGCCCACATCTAGCATAATAATGGATCAAAGTACTACTCTTCCTCTCACAGGGAACCCATTCCATCTAGTCTGCATGCAAGATATGGATTTTTTATTGCCTCACTGAATTTGGCATCGGAGCAGCTACTTGCCCCGGTTCCCATAAATTTTCTTAAGGCACCAGCTGGACAATGAAGGGCACCGATGCTAAATGAGCCAAAAGTGAATATGGCACCTCTTTTGGCCTACATAGTGGAAGGCCTGAATTCGCTCATACTACTCCATCCGTCACTGTTTATAGAGCGCGCTTTAAAAAAATAAAAAATCTCTGGGACCAAGGCGACTAGTGATCGGCCTGAAAAATAGCATTGGTAGTTATAGCACGGTGTCTATTACTAGAGGAAATAATGCATACACATGCATGTAGTGCTTCCACCCCGGGTAAACACATGCATGCACTTACTCCACTCCGTAGTACATCAAGAGAAAATTGTGGACTTGATTGCGGTTACCACGCCCTAATTAATTGAGCATTAAACCAAACGCGTCTTATGTCTATCTGGTGGTGGAAATGCATGGAGAGAAATGCATCAGAATGAAGCACGCCCTGTAAACTGTGATGGAGGGAGGAGTAGTATGAAGGTGCAAAACCAAGTACGCGTATGGCTAGTCGGTCAACGCACTTCCTCTTGGCATATCACTGACATGTGGGACCAGAGTGTGAGGAAACCGATCTCAATTGACGGCAAAATGGCCAACCCGCCGTTCCTTGAGAGAGACGAGGAGCGAGAACACACAGACGGGCTCGCACGGAGGCCAAGATATATTCGAGCATGGTTGATCGATATCATCATTACATGTTCGATGTTTTTTAATACTACTATTGGGTTGCCGTTTTCTGCCCTTCTCCCGAATAAATGTGTACTTTATCTGAGATTAAAATAAAATAAGAGTACAGATGATCCACCATGTGATTATGGTAGTAGTACTACTCGTAGAGTACTACAAAACCTTGCGCTTGGCTCTTCGCCTCTTCGTGAAGTCGAACAATGATGGCACTCCGCATGTTGGGTACTACAGTGTATGCCTCTGGCAACCTGACACCGAATGAACTAATGCATGTCCACCGCCTGGGTGAGGGTAGGTTGCATTAGTCAAAAGGCGTAAGGGAGCTTCACCTTGTCCTGCAAGCTTCTCCTCGTTCTGCGAGTTGACGGGACACACCAAAAAGTAGTGCTAGTCCATACTCCCTCCTTTCCGGTTAACATGTGCTTAATCTTTTTTGTGGGTAAGAGATAGCTTTATTCATATATACGCATTCTTAGGACGATCAACCAAGATACTGGTCACTAGGAAGCGAGGTACCCCGCAAAAAAAGAAGAAGGAAGCGAGGTGTTTCATCAAGCCAGCTCTCGGCCACATTCAAAGTGCAGCAAGCACGGTTCGCACAAAGATGCGCCGCAAGGTTTGCTGACCTGTTTACATGCTGAATAACAAAAAAAGAGGAAATATTACCGATCGCTCCTATTTGTAACATGATATGAGCCAGAATTAAGCGAGAATTGTGGCGGGTGTTCCATGCAATCAACTTCCATTATCACATGCGAGAACCCTCGAAGAGAACCAAATGTGTTGAAGATTGCTTTATCACATTTTTAAAATATAATAAGAGTGCAGACACTCCTCCATCCGGTTCCTAGTAGTATATTACATACCTCTATAGTAGTAGTACTAGTACTAGTAAACTTTGCGCTTGGCTGTTCGCCTCTTCGGGAAGTCGAACAATAATAGTACTAGTATAGTGTATGCTTCTGGCAATCTAACACCAAATTAAGTGTTGCGCGTCCACCGCCTGAGCGAGGGAGAGCTTGCATTAGTCAAAAGTTTCTCCTTGTCCTGCGAGCCACCGCACGCAAGCTTCTCCCGTCCGCAAGCTTCTCCTCGTTCAGCAAGTTGACGGGACACAGCAAATTAATGCTAGTCCATACTGCCTCCTTTCCGGTTAATATGGCTTAATTTCAAACGAGATAAATACACTGTCTGTCACTGTATATTTGTAAAAATATGGTCAGTGGATTTCATAATACACTCATTGCGCTCAATAGATACATTTCCGGTGTTTATACGGTCACTAGCTCACCCTGGCTGAGTATGTGTGTGCATGCACATGTAGGTTGAGCACTTGAGCGTGACCGTGTGTGTTCCATCGTGTGCTCGGACATGCATGCTTTGTCAAAATGTTGCATGCAAGGTTTAATCATTCGTTGTTCACGCATGCATTCCCGATACTAGTACGTTGGTAAAGACAATTTCTTGAGGAAAACGAGCCCATGAATTGAGTACAAAGGGGACCAATAAGCCAGGACGGAGGGAGTACCAGTAGTGAACCAGAAGGAGGGAGTAGGTACTAGTAGTACTATGTAACAACGTGCAGTAACAAAATTCCTCTATGTGCATCCCGTCTATGTGTCATGCAAGAAAATAGAGATAAGTACAAGTGAGACTCAGGATCGGTCATACACGTAGGGGGAGTACGTGTAGGGGCCACTAAGGAGCAGTCAAATCACACAGTAAGTTAGTCGGAAGAAGCATCCATCATTTCACTCTTCAATGACACGTACGCAATATAAAATGGTTGATATGGAGAGAAAAAGAAAGCCACTATATATACACTAGCAGGAGCCTAAGCTACAAGCCTGCTTGCTTGGGTTGCTCTCTTCACAAGCATAGAACGACGGTGGCCACACCGCTGGTCACATATCCGGCCTGATCCCGCCGCTCGGGGAAGGGAACAATGTTTCGCGTAGACGCGGTTAACATCGGCGAGGGAGAAAACCCACAGTCGGTGCATCCCAATCGGGGGTCCCCGCGGTATGGGCTGATGCCGCATCCCAACCGCCCTTCTAGCTACAGCCCGATGCCCCAGGTAGTACATCTTCCTTTTGGAGCCGGCTTGCTCCACTACCGCAGCTCCCCACGTAGCTCCATCTCCATGTCGATCTTTCTCTACTTCTACCGGCTTCTATTTGTGATGAGTTTATGTCTCATGAACTAGTGCCAGTACTATTATTCTAGTCACACTTCTTCAATATCTTTGCCATCACGGATGCTCAGCTCGATTTTAGCGGAACTGCACAAAAGCATCGTATGATCCGAGGGTGCCAGCTGTCTTTCCTTCGACAGGTTCCACCTAGCCAGGAAATTAAATCCTGTTTAGTCTTTAGGGTTTAAGTCATAGTGACCCCATCAATAGTTTTTCTTTTGTACACGCTCTCACAACTTTTGTCTTTAGTTGTGAAGTAAATATTGGCTATGATCTGTGAATCATTGAGATGCATCAGCATGCGTGTTAGTTTTCCTTTGTATTTGATGGAATGTTGTAACGGAACAACCTTGGAGTAGGAATGAAAATGGAGTGGAAATTTTCCGTTTTTCTGGAGAAAAAATGGAAATGGAGAGAAACCAACGTTTCGTTTCGTTGGTTCAAGCCATCGAGCAAAACCAACGTTTAAATCACGTCTGTCGCATTCGTGTCTCACCCTCCTCCACGGCTCCACCCCACACGGTCGCTCGGCATGCCCCTCACCACAAACCGAGTATACGATAACTTTCCCACCTGCTTGTCGATGGATAGCACCATGGAGTACTAGCACTACTGGAAGAGATTGACGAGTTGGGGGAGGACAACTAGCTGTAGCACGGACTCCCAAGAACTTTTTACATGCATGTTGTGGCCGGCTATTGCGACCATTGAACGCGGAGCATTCGCATGCCCCGGGAAGCGGCGCGGGCGACGCTCTCTCGGCCGGCGCGCCGCTTCAATTCCGGCGCCAGTGAGAGGTCGCGTCCGCTCTGGCCGGGCATGAAAATGGCACTGACCGTTTCGGGCGGGAAGCACCCGCGGGTGATGAAGAGGGTTCGGGTTGGTCAGGAGCGGGCGTGGCAGCGGTCCGGACGCCCACAAACAAGAGATGTTGTACGTTAATATTGCTGTGTATGTAAAGGCTGGTCATAGTGGGGAGTGACTTATACTAGTGTGATGCATATGACACTAGTCTAAGTTACTATCTTCATAGTGCAAAGTAATATAGTAGTAGTTTCATAGATCACTTCATTTATTATGTTGTAGACTCATGTTTTCTCGGCAAGCGCTATGTTACACTAACATATCATGTTACCACTTCTCATTAACTACATGCCACATAAGCAAAATTTTCTAGGAATGCGCCATGTTACTAGCTAAGTTACTCCCACTATGACTAGCCTAATTAACAACGTAAATAATGTGGAAGTTGGACAAATATGATTGGAGATGGAGATGGAGATGGAATTTTACGTAAACACGGATATGCATGTCTATGTCTATGTGTGTGCGCGCGACGACTCTCGCGACCTGGAAGCGGGGGCGTGTTTCTGATCGAGTTTTCTTTCTTGGCACGTTAAAAAAAATTGTCCGCCAGTTTTCGTTTCTTTTTTCGGGAACGCGCGTATTCTATTTAAAACCACTACTATGGAGAGATTTTTTTACTCCATTGTATATATAGCCTCTTGTTTGATAGGGTTTCTCGTCGCTCGCTCTCTCACCCTCTCCATATCAAAACAAGATGACAGTGTCCACTCTATCTCTGTCCTCACCGGTGGTCACGGATCCGACCGAATCCTGTCCGCTGCGGGAGGTGAGGAGGTGCAGCGTTGACGTTGTCACCGTCGGCGATGGAGGAAGCTGATGTGCACCGTCCTCTCGGAGTCGGTGCTGGCGCGGACGAAGGTCCTCCGCGCCCTTGTTCGCTGCCATCATGTGGGCAGATCCCGCCCGCCCGCCTAAGCGATATCTCGCCCACCTGAGGTATAACTTCCTGTACTGGTCCAGCTCCCCAGGTCGCTGCATGCGGGTTTTCTTCTATGCGAATACTCCCCAGATCCCCATGTATAGTAGCTAGGGTTTGTCGGCTGGTCCAACATCACCTACTATTATAGAGGAAATGCCACTCGAAAAGTTGTCCTGGTTTATGCCTCAGTGGAGGTATACATGTTGTTTCGTCAAAAAGTACATGGTGGTTGTGCGATCATTGTCCATACATAAGAAAAAATAGAAAGTAGTAAAGCGGGTAGTGGAGAAGAGCCATCGAACCAGTATGCTGCTATTGCTGCTGCTAATCTAATACTAACACTAGTTAAATGAAGAAATGCCTTTTTTCTCAGGTATCCTGGTTTAGTTCCCATCAAGATAATCATGATGCTTTTGTTTGTTGGTGTACTTTTCATTAATTCTTATTGACAATTGAGATGTCGCTGTTAATCTTGTACCACTGCCAAAACAAAGTAACAACACTATATCCCTTTTTTATATTTTTGCAAACAACGATGTGTATCTCCATACCCGGGCATGTCTTACTCAATTTTAGTGAAAAAGCACAAAATTGGATGGCCATTGTTGTTCCGCCTCACTGTCCTCTGCCACGTGGTTCTTCCTTCCGCGAGCTTGATTACTGAGAAGAAACAGACCACAGTGAGGATTTGTCGAACTTCATAGGTGCCTCACCCAATCTTGATGCCAAATGGATGATGCATCACCACGATGACCTATCGATGCTCATGGTTGCGCCTCATGGTTGCATCGGCTGGTGAAGCTGATCAATTTTCCATGAAAAACAAGTTGTCTTCCATCAGTGCTCTTTGCTTGTTACCCACAAAGATGATATCCTTCATCAGCTCACCTTGGTTGTGTTGGAGACGCAGTCGTCTTTCACGTTGGTGCAATTTTATCACACAATTGGCTATGAACCAAATGTTTCCTCGAAGAAGGATCAACGTTGGTACTAAGAGCATAAGTTTTGTATTGATTTCTAAGCCCTCTCACAACTTTGTCTTCAGCTCCCCTGTAATTTTATTTGTCCAGCTATTAACTTTGATTAAAAAGATGGCGTGGACTAAAACCCGTATGGACGTAGTAGCCCTCCATTTTTATTTACTCTGCATATTAGATTTGATTGAAGTCAAACTTTGTAAAGTTTGACCAAGTTTAGGCCCAACACAACAAACCATAATTATTGAGAGAGGGCAAACTG
Organism: Triticum aestivum; assembly: GCF_018294505.1. Lineage (NCBI taxonomy): Eukaryota > Viridiplantae > Streptophyta > Magnoliopsida > Poales > Poaceae > Triticum > Triticum aestivum. The sequence goes on from NC_057808.1 coordinate 42,994,738, forward strand.
TGCATACTCTCAAACCTTCTGATAATTGAAATTAAAATTCTTTATTTGTACACACTCTCACACGTTTCCGATAATTCGGCGCATGCGTGGTTGTTCACTTAAGGGAGGGTAGTGTACCGCGCGTGAAGGACAGGAAGTGCGACCAGGACGCGTGGATCGTTAGTTCACCGGAAGTGGTAGTTTTCTTCACTTGTACGTTAAATAAAGAGTTTCATTTCGTACTTACACAATTTAAAATGATTGTTATGGAGAGAAAAAGAAAACCACTCCACTATATAGTAGTAGTATACACGAGTACTATATGGATGCAGCTTCATTGACTTAGTGCACCTGCCTTTGGGTGTATGACAGGTGGGCCCAAAATGTGGCTGGCCCACCTGTCATACAACCAAAGGCAGGTGCAGTTAAGGCACAGGAGCTCAAGCCGTAATACAGTATACATGTAGTACACTATATAAGCTGGAGTCTCAGTGCTTGTTCGCTAGGGCTTGCACTCTCCACACTATTGCCGCACTACATATATATATATATACATGCTGGAGGCTCAGCATTCCTTTGCTAGGGTTTGCTATATTCACAGTCTTTCACCCTCTTCGCCAGATCTAAACAAGACTGTGTTGTGGCCTGTGTCTCTCTCTCCCCCCTCACGGCTGGTGATACGTCTCCATCGTATCTAATTTTCCAAACACTTTTGCCCTTGTTTTGGACTCTAACTTGCATGATTTCAATGGATCTGACCTGGACTGACGCTGTTTTCAGCAGAATTGCCATGGTGTTATTTTTGTGTAGAAATAAAAGTTCTCGGAATGGCCTAAAACTTCACGGAGAATATTTTTGGAATATATAAAAAATAATGGCGAAAGAATCAAGGCCAGGGGACCCACAACCTGTCCACAGGGTGGGGGGCGCGCCTACCCCACTGGGCGCGCCCCTGCCTCGTGGGCCCCCTGGTGCTCCACCAACTCCATATATTCACGTCCGGGGAGAAAAAACAGAGAGAAGGATTCATCGTGTTTTACGATACTGAGCCACCGCCAAGCCCTAATCTCTCTCCGGAGGGCTGATCTGGAGTCCGTTCGGGGCTCCGGAGAGGGGAATCCGTCGCCATCGTCATCATCAACCTTCCTCCATCACCAATTTCATGATGATCACCGCCGTGCGTGAGTAATTCCATAATAGGCTTGCTGGACGGTGATGGGTTGGATGAGATTTACCATGTAATCGAGTTAGTTCTGTTAGGGTTTGATTCCTAGTATCCATTATGTTCTGAGATTGATGTTGCTATCACTTTGCTATGCTTAATGCTTGTCACTAGGGCCCAAGTGCCATGATTTCAGATCTGAACCTATTATGTTTTCATGAATATATGTGAGTTCTTGATCCCATCTTGCAAGTCTATGGTCACCTATTATGTGTTATGATCCGTTAACCCTGAAGTGACAATAATTGGGATACTTACCGGTGATGACCGTAGTTTGAGGAGTTCATGTATTCACTAAGTGTTAATGCTTTGGTCCGGTCCACTATTAAAAGGAGGCCTTAATATCCCTTAGTTTCCAATAGGACCCCGCTGCCACGGGAGGGTAGGACAAAAGATGTCATGCAAGTTCTTTTCCATAAGCATGTATGACTATATTCGGAATACATGCCTACATTACATTGATGAATTGGAGCTAGTTCTGTGTCACCCTATGTTATAACTGTTGCATGAGGAATCGCATCCGGCATAATTCTCCATCACCGATCCAATGCCTACGAGCTTTTCACATATTGCTCTTTGCTTAGTTACTTTACCGTTGCCACTGTTACAATTACTAAAAAACTGCTACCGTTACTTTTACCACTTTTACCGTTACTTCCATACTACTTTGCTACTAAATACTTTGCTGCAGATATTAAGTCTTACAGGTGTGGTTGAATTGACAACTCAACTTCTAATACTTGAGAATATTCTTTAGCTCCCCTTGTGTCGAATCAATAAATTTGGGTTGAATACTCTACCCTTGAAAACTATTGCGGTCCCCTATACTTGTGGGTTATCAAGACTATTTTCTGGCGCCGTTGCCGGGGAGCATAGCTCTATTCTTTGAGTTACTTGGGTTTATATCTGCTGATTACTATGATGAACTTGAAAGATGAAAGAACTAAGATTTTTTCCTCAACTACGAGGGGAGGTAAGGAACTGCCATCTAGCTCTGCACTTGATTCACCTTCTGTACTGAGTAAGCTTGCGACACCTAAACCTGCTTCTGCTATTAATTCTGATATGTCGCATGTTATTGATGATGCCACTTCTGCTTTGCATGATACTTATGATGAAACTACTTCTATGCTTGATACTACTGTGCCATTGGGTGAATTTCTTGATGAACAACTTGCTCGGGCTAGAGAGAATGAAATCACTGAAACTGATAATATTGATGAAAGTGATGATGAAGAATCTCCCCCTAGATATGAATTGCCTGTTGTGCCTGAGGGTTATGTTATGGATGAAGAAACTGCTAGAGACTTTCTTGCTTGCAATGATAGATATGATCTTAAGAAATTATTAGCTAAGCGGAAAGAAAAATCTTTGAATGCTAGAATGAAATATGACCCTGCTTTTGCTACTTCACCTATCTGTATTTCTGATAAGGATTATGATTTCTCTGTCGATCCCAAGATAATTAGTTTGGTTGAATCTAATCCTTTTTATGGATGTGAATCTGAAACTGTTGTGGCACATCTTACTAAATTAAATGATATAGCCACCCTATTCACTAATGATGAGAAAACTCGCTATCACTATATCCTTAAGTTATTTCCGTTCTCATTAAATGGTGATGCTAAAACATGGTTTAATTCTCTTGATCCTGGTTGTGTGCGTAGTCCCCAGGATATGATTTATTACTTCTCTGCTAAATATTTCCCCGCTCATAAGAAACAAGCTGCCTTAAGGGAAATATATAACTTTGTGCAAATTGAAGAAGAGAGTCTCCCACAAACTTGGGGGAGGCTTCTCTAATTACTTAATGCTTTGCCTGATCATCCTCTCAAGAAAAATGAAATACTTGATATCTTTTATAATGGACTAACCGATGCTTCCAGAGACCACCTGGATAGTTGTGCTGGTTGTGTTTTCAGGGAAAGAACGATTGATCAAGCTAAATTGCTATTTAATAATATGTTGAGTAATGAAAATAATTGGACACTTCCTGAACCAACTCCTAAGCCAACTCCGATGAAAAGGGGTATTCTATTTCTCAGTCCTGAAGATATGCAAGAGGCAAAGAAATCTATGAAATAAAAAGGTATTAAAGCTGAAGATGTTAAGAATTTACCACCTATTGAAGAAATACATGGTCTTGATAACCCGACACAGGTAGTAAAGGTAAATTCTCTCTATAGATTTGATGAAGGTGATATTCCTCGTTATAAGTCTGCTAGCCAATGCTTAGATGAGTTTGATAATTTTATTGTTAAACAAGAAAACTTCAATGCTTATGTTGTTAGAAAATTGAAAAGAAATTCTTATATGATTGAACACTTGAGTGATTATATGTCTAGTGTTAAAGGTGAAGTTAAACTCATTAGTAAACATGCTTCTATGGTTACCACTCAAGTAGAACAAGTGCTTAAAGCTCAAAATAATTTTCTCAATGAATTAAATGATAAGAAAAATGATAATGCTGTTAGAGTTATGACTAGAGTGGGTAAAATGACTCAGGAACCTTTGTATCCTGAGGGTCACCCTAAGAGAATTGAGAAAGATTCTCAGAGAACTAATATTGATGCACCTAGTCCTTCTAAAAAGAAGAAAAAGAAAAATGATAGGACTTTGCATGCTTCTAGTGAATCTGGTGTTGACACACCTGAGAATCCCAATGATATTTCTATTTCTGATGCTGAAACACAATCTGGTAATGAACATGAACCTAGTGATAATATTAATGATGATGTTCATGCTGATGCTCAACCTAGTAATGACAATGAGGTAGAGATTGAACCTGCTGTTGATCTTGATAACCCACAATCAAAGAATCAACGTTATGATAAGAGAGACTTCATTGCTAGGAAGCACGATAAAGAAAGAGAACCATGGGTTCAGAAACCCATGCCCTTTCCTCCTAAACCATCCAAGAAAAAGGATGATGAGGATTTGGAGCGCTTTGCTAAAATGATTAGACCTATCTTTTTGCGTATGCATTTGACTGACATGCTTAAAATGAATCCTTATGCTAAGTACATGAAAGATATTGTCACAAATAATAGAAAGATACCGAAGCTGAAATTTCCACCATGCTTGCTAATTATACTTTTAAAGGTGGAATACCAAAGAAACTTGGAGATCTAGGAGTACCAACTATACCATGCTCCATTAAAAGAAACTATGTTAAAACTGCTTTATGTGATCTTGGAGCCGGTGTTAGTGTTATGCCTCTCTCTTTATATCGTAGACTTGATTTGAATAAGTTGACACCTACTGAAATATCTTTGCAAATGGCCGATAAATCAACTGCTATACCTGTCGGTATTTGTGAGGATGTGCCTGTTGTGGTTGCAAACGTTACTATTTTAACGGACTTTGTTATTCTTGATATTCCCGAGGACGATAGTATGTCGATTATCCTTGGTAGACCCTTTTTGAATACTGCAGGGGATGTTATAGATTGCAACAAACGCAATGTCACTTTTCATGTTAATGGTAATGAGCATACGGTACACTTTCCGAGGAAACAACCTCAAGTCCACAGTATTAATTCTATCGGAAAAATTCCAACAATTACTATTGGAGGTTTTGAATTTCCTCTCCCTACTGTCAAGAAGAAATATGATATTCTTATTGTTGGGGACGTGCATATCCCCGTTGAGGTAACCTAGTGTTATTCGAAATTTCTCCGGTTCCATGTTATTCGGAAAGAGTTTGTTAACAAGACTTGATCAACCTTGTTAGTGGATTCCTTTTGATGAGCATGAGATGGATGAAGTTAGAAAGCACAACCTTCTGTACCCTCCTTTTACTTTCTTTTATTTAGATTAAATAAAGCAAAATAGTATTTCCTGTCTGTTTTCTGAATTATCCTTGCAATAAAAAATACCCTGAAAATAAAAGTTCTCCAAATGTCCCGAAAATGAAATATGATTTTTTCTAGAATATTTAAGAATTATTGGCACTGAGAACACACCTAGGTGCCACACAACCTGGCCACGAGGGTCCAGGGCGCGCCTACCCCCCTGGGGCGCGCCCCCTGCCTCGTGGGCCCCATGTGCCCCCCTCCACTTATTCTAGCACCCACACACTTCGTCTTCGTCCAGAAAAAATCACCACCTAGCTCAAACACGAGTTCTAGCTCATCTTGCTGCCATTTTCGATCTCCTTTGCTCAAAGCTCCATTCACAAAACTGCTTTGGGGGATTGTTCTTGGGTATGTGACTCCTCCAATGGTCCAATTTTTTTGTTCTAGTGCTTTATTTATTGCAAATTTTTGCTGCTTAGGTGACCCTGTTCTTGAGCTTGCATGTCAAATTTATATGGTCCCAAGTAGTTCTAATGCATGATATAGTCTCTAGGCACTTGTGGGAGTAGTTGCTATCAATCTTGTTGAGTTTGGTTCACTTTTATTTTGAGTTACTAAAAATTTCAGAAATTTTTCAGAGGAAGAAATATGTTTAGGAAAATGTACCAAGGTGGTTCTTCAAGGAAGCAAGGACCCAGGCCCGCAATACATGAGCCGGACTATGAACTACCAAGAGAAGCTCAAGTGCGGCCGTGTGAATGGCCTTGTGATGAGTTCTTGAGAGCAGCCGGGATTCATGATGATTTTTATTATTTGGCTGAGAATGTGGGCCTCACCGACTTCCTCCGCAACCAGCATGAACAGTATCTCCTCCTCACTTATAATTTCATGCAAAATTTTCATTTCCATGCTAGGAGATCACCACCTTCTGTGGATTTTTATTTATATGATAAGTATAGGGAGATGTCCCTTTATGATTTTTGTGAGGTTTGCAAGTTACCCTTTGCGGGCATAGAGGAACCACATCGTAATGACGTGCAAGGGTTTATTGATATGATTGTTGTAGGGGAAACGAGGAAAGTTTCCGATGCAAGAATCACTAGCATACATTTTCCTGTTCTGCTTTAGTTTTCAATATTTGCTAGTAGATGCTTAATTGGTCGTGGGAACAGTGAAAACCTTAGTGCCCCTGATATTGTTATTTTGCGCCAAGCTTTGTTTCGTGATACTACTTTCAGTTTAGGCGCTATTGTTGCTAAACGGTAAAATATGAACCGTACAAAGGGTTCCATCTTTGGAGGCATCTTTGCTTCGCGCCTTGCTGCACACTTTAACATACCTATTAGGCATTATGGGAAAGAAGAAAAGTTGTTGCCTCCTATTTTACTAGACTATAAGAGTATGGTAGCACATGATTTTATTGTTAAAGATAAGAAGAAGATGCTTAAGTATAAATTGATATTTGATAAAAATTACTGTGAGATTATTGTCTTGCCTGCGCCCTCTTTGTTCAACATATTTTCAGGCACGTACCTCATTTTGCCGGAGGCCATTCATGCATACTTGAGCGCGACACCTGCTCCAGAGGCTGAACCAGAACCACCACTTGACCCTTATTGGCAATCTGTTTATCAGTGGGATCCGGAGGAGCTCGCTAACCAGTGGCACCCCGAGGATCCTCCTCAGTACACCGGAGAGAGTAGCCTTGATCCATGGGCGTAGACCAACTTAGGCCAAAAGCCTAAGCTTGGGGGAGTACGTATTTCTCACCGACATTACATCCATGTTCACACACTCATTCTAGTTGTCGGTGCTCATACTTTTTCATTGTACTATCCATGCTAGTTTATTTTCTTTTCTAGTCTTCTTCTTGTGTGTTCAAAAAACCTTAAGAAAAACAAAAAAATAGTTGTAGCTTTTAGCTAGTTTTACTTTCCATGCCTGCAGTAGTAATAATTAAAAGAAAACCCAAAAAGATTTCTCGCTCTTCTTTTGCTTGTTGGGAGCTTTCCCGTGTAAATATTTTTATTTCTTTTCTTTTCTTTGGGGGTTGAGAGGAGAAGACCATAATGAAAATGTTAAGTGGCTCTCATATGCATTATTGTTGATCTAACAAAGAGCCCAGATTACCTTGGCTTCTCCCTTGTATTGAATGCTTGCAGATTCCAGCTTAGTCCAATGCACGTGCACTATTATTATTATCACACTGTTCGGTCGTGCAAGTGAAAGGCAATAATGACGATATATGATGGACTGATTGAGATGAGAGAAGCTGATATGAACTCGACCTCTCTTGTTTTTGTAAATATGATTAGTTCATCATTCCTGATTCAGCCTATTATGAAGGAAACATGTTTGCAATGACAATTAGAGATTATAGTTTCTTATGCCATGCTTAATTAGCTAGGAGTTTATAATGGTTTACCTTGCGTGCCAACATGCTATTAAAATGGTTGTGATGTGGTATGATAGGGTGGTATCCTCCTTTGAACGATTCGAGTGGCTTGACTTGGCACATGTTCACGCTTGTAGTTGAAGCAAAATCAACATAGCCTCCATGATATTTATGTTCATGGTGAATTATATCCTACTCATGCTTGCACTCAGTGTTGATTAATTTTAATGCATGTTCGTGGTTGTTGTCGCTCTCTAGTTGGTCGCTTCCCAGTATTTTTCTAGCCTTCACTTGTACTAAGCGGGAATACCACTTCTGCATCCACTTACATAAACCCCAAAGTTATTCCATATGAGTCCACCATACCTTCCTATATGCGGTATCTACTTGCCGTTCCAAGTAAATTTGTATGTGCCAAACTCTAAAGCTTCAAATAAAATTCTGTTTTGTATGCTCAAATAGCTCATGTATCAACTAGGGCTGTCTGTATCTTCCATGCAAGGCAGGTTATTCTCAAGAGGAGTGGACTCCGCTCCTCACTCACGAGAAAATGGCTGATCACCGGGATGCCCAGTCCCATGCTCTAATCAAATCAAAATAATTGCAAACAAAACTCCCCTAGGACTGTTGCTAGTTGGAGGCAACCGTTGTTTCGGGCCAGCCATGGATTGATGCTTGTTGGTGGTGGGGGAGTATAAACTTTACCATTCTGTTTGGGAACCGCCTATAATGTGTGTAGCATGGAAGATATTGAGATCTCTCGGTTGTTATGTTGACAATGAAAGTATGCCGCTCAAAACATTAATCATCTCGATTTCAAAAATCGAGCTCTGGCACCTCTACAAATCCCTGCTTCCCTCTGCGAAGGGCCTATCTATTTACTCTTATGTTGAGTCATCCCCCTCTTATTAAAAGGCACCAGATGGAGAGCACCGCTGTCATTTGCATACATTACTATGAGTTTATATTGAGTATGACTGGATCTCTTTTACCATGAATTACAATGTTTGTTCAGTCCCTGATCTTCAGGGGTGCTCTGCATTTATGTTTTGCGGTCTCAGAAAGGGCTACCGAGATACCATCTTGTTATATCATATTATGATTGTTTTGAGAAAGTGTTGTCATCCGAGATTTATTATTATTGCTCGCTAGTTGAATATGTCATTGATATGAGTAAACATGAGACCAAAGTGTTATTGTGAATATGGTTAGTTCATAATCTTTGCTGAAAACTTGAATGCTGGCTTTACATATTTACAACAACAGGAGCAAACAGAGTTTGTAAAAGTTTTTCTTTATCACTTTCAGTTTGTCAACGGAATTGCTTGAGGACAAGCAAAGGTTTAAGCTTGCGGGAGTTGACACGTCTCCATCGTATCTACTTTTCCAAACACTTTTTCCCTTTTTTTTGGAGTCTAACTTGCATGATTTGAATGGAACTAACCCGGACTGACGTTGTTTTCAGCAGAATTGCCATGGTGTTATTTTTGTGCAGAAATAAAAGTTCACGGAATGACCTGAAACTTCACAGAGAATATCATTGGAATATATAAAAAATACTGGCGAAAGAATCAAGGCCAGGGGGCCCACACCCTGTCCATGAGGGTGGGGGCCGCGCCTACCCCCCTGGGCACGCCCCTTGCCTCATGGGCCCCTTGGTGCTCCACGGACCTCAACTCCAACTCCATATATTCATGTTCGGGGAGAAAAAAATTAGAGAGAAGGATTCATCACGTTTTACGATACAGAGCCACCGCCAAGCACTAATCTCTCTCGGGAGGGCTGATCTAGAGTCCGTTCGGGGCTCCGGAGAGGGGAATCCGTCGCCATCGTCATCACCAACCTTCCTCCATCACCAATTTCATGATGCTCACCGCCGTGCGTGAGTAATTCCATCGTAGGCTTGCTGGACGGTGATGGGTTGGATGAGATTTACCATGTAATTGAGTTAGTTTTGTTAGGGTTTGATCCCTAGTATCCAATATGTTCTGAGATTGATGTTGCTATGACTTTGCTATGCTTAATGCTTATCACTAGGGCCCGAGTGCCATGATTTCAGATCTGAACCTATTATGTTTTCATGAATATATGTGAGTTCTTGATCCTATCTTGCAAGTCTATAGTCACCTATTATGTGTTATGATCCGTTAACCTCGAAGTGAAAATAATCAGGATACTTACCGGTGATTACTGTAGTTTGAGGAGTTCATGTATTCACTAAGTGTTAATGCTTTGGTCCGGTACTCTATTAAAAGGAGGCCTTAATATCCCTTAGTTCCCATTAGGACCTCGCTGCCACAGGAGGGTAGGACAAAAGATGCCATGCAAGTTCTTTTCCATAATCACATATGACTATATTTGGAATACATGCCTACATTACATTGATGAATTGGAGCTAGTTTTGTGTCACCCTATGTTATAACTGTTGCATGAGGAATCGCATCTGGCATAATTCTCCATCACCGATCCAATGCCTACGAGCTTTTCACATATTGCTCTTTGCTTAGTTACTTTACCGTTGCCACTGTTACAATTACTACAAAACTGCTACCATTACTTCTACCACTGTTACCGTTACTTCCATACTACTTTGCTACTAAATACTTTGCTGCAGATATTAAGTCTTACAGGTGTGGTTGAATTGACAACTTAACTGCTAATACTTGAGAATATTCTTTGGCTCCCCTTGTGTCGAATCAATAAATTTGGGTTGAATACTCTACCCTCGAAAACTGTTGCTATCCCCTATACTTGTGGGTTATCAGCTGGTGAAGGAGGCGTCCGGATCCCGTCGCACCTGGATGGGGAGGAGGTGCAGCGTTCACTCTATCGCCTTCGGCGAGGGAGGCAATCCATTGCCAGCTGCGCTATTCTCTTTCACCCAGCGCCTATGCGGGAGGGCCGCCGACCCCTTCTTCCTCGCTACCACACATTGTGTGGGAAGATCCGGCCTCCCGCCGCACGCCTTGCCACATCCCGACGACCCTAAGGTATAAGTTTCTTTGAAACCATCATTGCTCTAGCTGCATGCGGATCTTTTTCAATTTTGTAGTCGAATCTAGGTCTTGGTTCAAAGAAGAAAGAAGGGTGCGGTGGGGTGGAGCATGAATCTAGGACGTGGTTCGATGAGGAAAGGAGGTAGGGAAAGTAGTATAGACTGGCTATCCAGCCACTTTGTTGGTCGAAAAGGGAAAAAGGGGGTAACCCAGTACACACATCTGTAAAGAACCGATCTCTTTGTTGAAAAGGGAAAGAAACTGGGGGGTCGGGTAGTTTGTGCAGGACTAGATTTGTAGCCCTCGCATAGGAAAAAGGTTCAAAGAGAACAAATATGGGACCAACGCAGATATGCTGCTTGGCTACATACTCTGTATCACCCATTTATACATGTGGGCGCACATGGTGCTGGCATGTCCCATGTCCGATACAACTATTTTGCTGTTGTTAATCTAAGAATGTTGCTGGAAAATTGAAGCAATGCCACTGTTAAAAGTAAATTATATTTTTATCGAATGTTGTTTTAAGAGAATGTCTCTTTTAATATGAATCAATGTAACCGTTTTAGAAATGCTACTATCCTACTTTGTTTTCCATCAAGATAAGTTAGATGCTTCTTTTTGTCGTTGTTTGTTTCATCCTCCTTTATTGGCCAGTAATTGTTTCCTTTTTTGCCTCTGTTAAAACAGGGATATCTATTCAACTTGTTGCTATAGCAAACTTAAATGTCACACCGGCGACTTTGCTTGATTTCAGTGCAACTGCACAAAACGAGATTGGATTTCCTATTTGTGTTGGTAGATTCATACGTGATCTTGTGTGCGTCATGACATATTGGTACTTGCCTTCATCCACATGATCATGAAGTGTGTTTTGAGATGTTGTGCTACTTGTATTGGTACTGTTTTAAATAAATGTTAAATTGAAGCTATTGTATTGCTCCCTTTTCCCATTAAGTAGTGAACAAAAATGGTACCAACCCAGACATGATGCTTGTTGCTTTGTTACAACAAACTCTGCATCACCCCTTTTATAAGTAGATGGAAGCACATGGTGTTGTTGCACCCACTCTCCCTGGAACTGTTTATGCTTTTTGTTAATCGAATGCCGCTGGTATAATTAACCAATGCCACTCTCAGAATTAAGTACTGAATCTTAGTTCAAAACTGCAACACTTGTTAGGGATTGGCGGAATTGCCATTTTTGTAGCCGCATGTTTCATCCTTCTTTATTGGCCAGTAATTGATTCCTTTTTTGCCTCTGTTAAAACAGGGATATCTATTCAACTTGTTGCTATTGCGACATTTTGCTTCGCCACGCGAAACACTTTTGTTTTAAGAGTGTTTTGTGCAGTTCAACTTGAATGTCCCACTAGCGACTTTGCTTAATTTTGGTGTAACTGCACAAAAGGATATCATGGATTTTCATATATGTGTTGGGATTTCTTTCAAGTCCTCCTCGCGAGTTGTTTCAAATCTTGGTCAAGAAAGGTCAGTACCGACTTTCATCCACATGATGCTACAGTGTGCTTTGAGATGTTGTGCTACTTGTATTGGTACTTTTTTGGATAAATGTTGAATTGAAGCTATTGAACTGTTGTCTTTGACCATTAAGTGGGCAAAAATTGTTCCAACCCAGACATGATGCTTGTTTCTTTGTTATAACAAAACTCTGCATCACCCCCTTTATAAGTAGATGGAAGCACATGGTGTTGTTGCGCCCACTCTCCCCTGGAACTATTTATGCTTTTTGTTAATCTAATGCCACTGGTAAAATTAAGCAATGCCACTCTCAGAATTAACTACTGAATCTTAGTTCAAAATTGCAACACTTGTTAGGGATTGGCGGGATTACCATTTTTGTGGCCGCATGTTTCATCCTCCTTTATTGGCCAGTAATTGATTCCTTTTTTTTTCCTCTGTTAAAGCAGGGATATCTATTCAACTTGTTGCTATTGTGACATTTTTCTTTGCTTAATTTTGGTGGAACTGCAAAAAATGAGACCGGATTTCCATATATGTGTTGAGATCTCTCTCAGGTCTTCCTCACGAGTTGTTTCAAATCTTGGTCTTGAAAGGTCAGTACCGACTTTCAGTACCAACTTTCCTCATAACTAACTACTGAATCTTAGTTCAAAACTGCAACACTTGTTAGGGATCCGCGGGAGTACCAGTTCTGTTAGGGATCGGTCGGAGTACATGTTTAAGAAATGTATTGTTCAGATAATGTATCTGTTATTATATATCTGTTACAGTGTTTTACAAATGGTACTATCCTGCTTTGTAGTTCTTTCTACATGTTTAACCAAGGTATTGTTAAGATAATGTCTCTGTTAAAATGAATCAGTCGCATTGTTTTAGGAATGGTACTTTTCTGCTTTGTCGTTCTTTATACATGTTGAAACAAGGCATTGTTAAGATAATGTCTCAGTTAATATGAATGAAGCACACCGATTAATAATTGCTACTCTCCTGCTTTGTTTCCCATTAAGATAAGGTAGATCAGTAGATGTTTTTCTTCTGGGAGTACAAGTCATCAATCGTTATTTCTCAGTAATTGTTTCCCTTATACCTATTGTTGCTTACAGGGATATCAAAATTAAAGCTTGGTTTTATTCCGACTTTGATTTTAGTCGAGCAGCACAAAAGAAGCCAATGTGTCTAAGGCAAACTGCTGCATTAGTGGGTCCAGTTGGTCTTACCACTTTGCAGAAAGAAGCAGTCACTATTTGCGCTACATTACACAAGGAATGACCGAGAAGCTTTACACAGTATTAGTAGACGTTGGTGACATGACTAGTCTGCAGAGAGCATAGGCAACTCTACAACACGTGGAGTGCACTGGGAAAAAAGTGCCCAAACAAGTACAAGAAGCCAGGACAGGACTCCAAGTCTGTCAATGTCATTCTAAGCAACAATGATGGGGCATCTAGGTATGGTAATCTGTTTACCGTACTTTCAGTTTGTTAGTCCACTGATTGGTGAGTTGACACTGGGGCCAATATTCATGTGTGTGCTGATGTGTTTTTACTTTCTTGCAGCATATAAATACGAAATCCACAGGGATGATCAGCTTGATTTTAGTGGAACTGCACAAAATGTTCAGATGGTTCGTGTCCTGCATAATACTTCATCATGCACAATACATCAAATGGTTCTCTAATCATTCGTTGTCACCTTGAGCCACCGGACTATCAGGTGACAAACTGATGACAAACCCTGCCTGTTCCACAATCATAGGCATTACATATTTTGAATGGGAAAAGCTTGTCAAAGTTTAATCATTGATGTTAGCAAGAAGACATTAGTTTAAGAGGTAATAGCACCTCAGGTACCCTAACTTGCACAGAATGTGATGATTCAATCCCAAACTTGCAAAACTTGACTTCACCATACCCCAACTTGCACCTCATGTGATGATTTAGTCCTAGGCCAATCACAGCTCTACAATTGGCAGCCAGGTGGCTGGACTGGTCAGCGCATGCACTTTTGCAAAAAAAAACTGCTGTTTTCTTTAATCAACCCGCACTCAGGTCTGAACCAACTGACCAGGATCGGCACGAACGGCGGCCCGTGCGCATGGCAGCATGGCGCGCGGCGCGATGAATGAAGCGGCAGCGCTGGTCGTGCGACGTGCGCGGGCGCAGAACGCTCTGGGCGCTCTTCCACCAGGACGACCGCGAGCGCGTCCGCGATGGCACGGCCTTCTACGCGTTCCCCGTCTCGTCCTCCGCCGCGGCCGCGGCGCTCCCCACCGAATTCCACCAGCTGCTATCGGCTCGACCGTGCGTCCCAGAGATCTTCTTGGAGGACGAGATCGTTATGGCCGAGAGCTCTGACGAGATAACTCCGGTGGTGGAGCGCGTCTTGGTTGTCGACACCTCGGGAGAGATGGAAACCGAAGCTTATGGGTCCGGGGAGGTCAAGGCCATGAAGGATCACATAGATCTCGAATCTTCGCAGCCCAAGAAGCCGCCGCCCATGGACCTGAAGGAGATCGCCGGGAGCTTCCGGCTCGCTGCATCGGTCTTCAGCAAGAAGTGGCACAAGTGGAGGCGCAAGCAGAAGCTCAAGAAGGAGGAGGCGGCCGGCAGCAAGGCAGTAGCCGCGGCAATGCCGCCGCCGGAGAAGCGATCCAAGCCCTCCTTCCTTCAGCGGAGCCGCCTTCATGGGGAGGTAGGCTCGGAGTTCGCCGGAGGCCGTCGTTCGTGCGACACGGACCCAAGATTCTCCCTTGATGCTGGCCGCATGTCTGTCGACGATGTAGGTCTATCCTGGGACGGGCCCCGCGCGTCCTGGGATGGCTACCTCTTCGGCGCCGGCGCCGGCATTGGACTTGGCCGAGCGCCTCCGCCGCTGTCACGGCTCCCGCCCATCCTCTCCGCGCTCGAGGACTCACCTGCCGGCGTGGTGGAACGCTCCGACGGCTAAATTCTTGTGGAAGATGACTCGCAACCCGAGCCCGACGGCGACGCCAACACCCCCAGAGGCTCGGCGCAGACGCGAGACTACTACATGGACACGTCGAGCCGGAGGCGCCGGAGCCTGGAGCGGTCAGGCTCCGTGCTGCCAAGGTCGTTCGAAGTGCCCGACCCAAAGCCAGCCCCTGCAGCGGCCGCCATCACCAATGCCACGGTGTCCCCGCTGACCGGCAACTCAGAGTTCTACCACTTCCACCATGCCGAAGACCTGCTCGACCAACGGTTCAGCTCAAACTCTCTCGTCGAAGACTTCCCGGTGACCCTAGACGCCGCGTTCCCGGGCCCTGCCAAGAAGCCACGGCGTCTAGGCAAGGCGTGGAGCTTCTGGGGCTTCATACACCGCCGGGCCACGGGCCGCCGGGGCAGCCCGTCCGACGCCGCGGACCGCGCGTTCTCGGAGCCGTGGCCGGAGCTGCGCGTCCGCGGGTACAGCAACGCCGGGATGCAGAGGTGCAACAGCAACGCCAGCGCGCGCAGCTCGTTCAGCAGCAACAGCGCCGGCCTGGGCAGCTCGCGGCGCTGCTTCGTCGACGGCCACGGCAGCGTCAAGCGGCGACAGGAAGACCAGTGCGTGCTGGAGCGGAACCGCAGCGCTCGGTACTCGCCGGGGCACCACGCCGACAACGGCATGCTGCGGTTCTACCTGACCCCGCTGCGGAGCGCCAGCGGCCGGCGCGGCGCCACCGGGCTGCCGGCCAACGGCGGCCGGCACCTGCGGTCGCAGTCGTTCGCGAGGAGCATGCTCCGGCTGTACTGAGGCGTGGCATCTCGTTTCACCTGACCAGTAGCTCGGCACTCCGGTCGAGTTGTTTCTTTGCAGCAGTAGTAGTGATTAAGGCTTAGTAGTGTGATTAAGGTCATATTAAGGGCAATGGTATAGTCATAAATCCTTTTATTACATGCTTGTGTAGGTTTGGATGGAACGGAACGAGGTTTATCTCATGTGATCACTTGTTTGTCTCGTGCTGTTCTTCTGCCATTCCTTCCGTTCGTCGTCGGTAGCTGGTGGAATTCGGTGGGGAGCGCCGCGGCCGCGGCGGAGGACGAGACGGGGAATGCGCCGAAGGCCGTGCCGTCGCGGACGCGCTCACGGTCGTCTTGGTGGAAGAGCGTCCAGAGCGTGCTGCGCCCGCGCACGTCGCACGACCAGCGCTGCCACTTCATCCATCGCGCCACGCGCACGGGCCGCCGTTCGTGCCGATCCTGGTCAGGGTTCAGACGCTGAGTGCGGGTTGATTAAAGAAAACGGATGGGAGGTTTCTGCAAAAGTGCGTGCGCTGACCGGTCCAGCCACGTGGCTGCCAATTGTAGAGCTGTGATTGGCCTGGGACTAAATCATCACATGAGGTGCAAGTTGAGGTGTGGTGGAGTTAAGTTTTACAAGTTTGGGACTGAATCATCTCATTCTGTGCAAGTTAGGGTATCTGGGGTGCTATTACCTCTTAGTTTAATATATTGGAATTGGAAAACCTTGTCAAATTTTGCTCATTGATGTTAGCCAGAAGACATGCATTTGATATTTTTGAGTGGGACCCCTTTGCTGTGAGCAACGTCGATCCTTTTTTCCTATTCCAGTCGTCAGTTCAGAAATATTTACTCTGCTGAGATGCATAGTCACATGAATGTTGACTTATGTAAGGTATTTTAAGAGTTTGTTCTGAATGTTGTCTATGTAATGCCAGGCCTTGTGAGTTTGATTGCAAAGTTGAGCTTGGAATGCTGTGGCATGCAGCATCACGAGCTGTTCACCGTGCCTCCTGAGAATAATGCTTCATATTGTTTTGCATGTTGAGCTAATGCCTGTGATTTGCATGTTATGAAGATCATCCTCTTCTGTTGTTTCTATGCTTAAGAAGTTCATTGTCTTATGTTTCATACATCTCCTATACGACAACTCGAGTAGGTTAGAGGTGAAACCATATGATCTTCTGACAAACTCATTATCTTAGACTATCACTGGATCGTCATTTTCCAACCAAAACCGCTTGTAAAACTGACGCTTGTAAATAAAAGAAGATGGTCTCGGACGAAGCACTTGGTTGGTCGATTTCGACTAGTAAAATATACACTGGTCTCTCAAATTACACGCGTAACACGCCGGTTTTTGTTACAGACCTCGGGCCCTCGGTTTCATTACGCCTATTATTTTACGCGTTGTTTCTGATGACGAGTAAATTACACTTGTATCTTCATACAGTCGTGAAATAAACCAGAGCTCCCAAGCGCGGCCTTACCGTTTCATGTCGTCTCAGTCTCTCCAAGGTGCTCATAGGTGTCCGATGATCCTGGCTTCCTGAATGAGCAGCGGGCGCTGTATCAAACCATCCATAGGGCCCGCAAGGCCCTCTCCGTTGTCCTTCGAGTTGTTGCGCTCGCCGTGGCACCGCCGTCTTGTGTTGTCAACATGGTCAACGTTCATGAGGAATGAGGAGATGACTTTACTTGGAGAGGATGACGGTGGTGACCCACCAGGGCCATAGCCGCATGTACGCAAGTGCCTCCTTATGATATACAACTGAAATTTTTTTGCTTCCTCCTGGTTTCCTGACAACACGGTCCCACACCATTTTTTGACACTTGAAACAGTAGGAGAGGCTCCTACTGTATGTATTAATTATAGTATCAAAAAGGTCTTACAAAGTCATAACCTTACATCCATTACCATGAAGAAGTTGAGGGGTGGCAAAAGGAGATAAAAAGAGCTAAGAAGGGGATGCTAGATGCTAGAAACAAAAGAGGTCAAAAAGAGTTTGTGTTTTTCTCCCACTCTATAACAAAGAAGGGACAGGTCTTCTCTCAACCGAGCCAGCCAGGATGTTTTCGATGCTATGATCCCTCTGAAGTGTTTGTTGTTCCTCTCTTTCCATATGCTCCATGCAGCCTGTAGAAAAATATCCATGAAACATTGGCCTATTCCATGTAGATTTTGCCTTTTCTATCCATTGAAGTCTTGTGCCTTGTGTTATCCAGCCGATGTCAATGTGTGACCAACATTCTTGGCTAAATGGGCAGGTAAAGAAGAGGTGTTCCAAAGTTTCCTCGATAGGTGAGTCACATAGAAGGCATGTATAATTACCACCAATGTTGTAGTGTCTCCTCTTGAGCATGTTTCCTGTGTTGAGCCTGTCTGATAGAAGAAGCCAGCCAAACACTTTGATTTTCATGGTGACCTTGGATTTCCAAAGCCACTTGTAAGATTGGTGGGCACTGATCTCTCTGAAGTAGTGTGATTAGTATTGTTTGGCTGTGTAGTCTCCTTTGCCCCA
Source organism: Triticum aestivum (assembly GCF_018294505.1). Taxonomy (NCBI): domain Eukaryota; kingdom Viridiplantae; phylum Streptophyta; class Magnoliopsida; order Poales; family Poaceae; genus Triticum; species Triticum aestivum. The sequence continues at coordinate 43,012,873 of NC_057808.1, forward strand.
AATGCATGTCCAATTGTCATCCCCTTGGGTCAAGTTAATAGGTGCCAACAATTGTTGTAAGTCTAGCAATTCTGCATGTGCTTGTTCTGATAAGGGAAGATGGAACATTTCCCCCAGCGTTTCAGCCGTTAAGAAGGCTTGAACTGAGATACCTTCATTTCTGGTGAAAGAAAAGGCCCTGGGATAGCTGCTAGCAAGAACATCATCCATCCACAGATCTTTCCATAGTAAAGTGTTGTGTCCATCTTGAATGGTGACCTTGGTTATGCCTCTATAGACGGGCGTGAGCTTTGTGATGTCCCTCCACCAGAAGGAACCATGCATCAGTTGCATGTGGGATTTTCGTGGTATAGTCTGTGTTACAGATTAGTTCCACCCAAGGTAGATCCCAATGATTGTAGAATTTGTGTAGGTACTTAAGCAGCAATGCATCACTTTGTGTTCGGAGATCTAGAATACCCATCCCACCGCATTTCTTTGGCGCGCAAATCATGCTCCAAGCAGCCACAGAGTTACATGATTCTCCTTGTTCTGTATTTTTGGTCCACAGATATTTCTGTTTGATCTTGTCTAACAACTCAATTATAGTTATAGGTAGCTTGAGAGTGCATAGATCAAAGATTGTCAATGAGGTGATCACTGAGTTGAGTAACGAGAGTTTTGCTCCATAAGAAATCATGTTGAGAGTAGACGTAAGACGTCATTCCACTTTGCATACCAATGGCATTAGATCTTGAACTGAGGGCCTTGTGGATCCCAAAGGCAGCCCGAGATAAGGGTGAACGACATTTTGCCACTCATGCAACCGAAGATTTGGGTGATGTTGTTACTTAGAGCATCATCACAATTGATTGGGATAAGAGTTGATTTGTGAAAATTGATTTTTAGTCCAATGGATGTAGCATAATCAAACAAGATTTACTTGATCGTTGTTGCTTGTGTTTCACATGCAGGTAGGACCAGTATGGTGTTGTCGGCATATTGGATGACAGGGTGGTCTTTTTGAGTGGTGCACGGGAAAGGAAGCTGAATTATACCTTGAGCGAAAGCATCATTAATTACAGCTTGAAGTAGGTCTACTGCCAGCACAAAAATTAATGGAGATAACGGATCACCTTGCTGCACACTACTTTTGCAATGAAACTGTCGCCCTGGTACGCCATTAAGCAGAACTGAAGATTTGCCAGATGATAGAATAGCCTTGATCTAGTCTAGCCACTTATCGTTAAATCCTATGTGCTTCATTATATCTAACATGGCGTCATGTTCAATTGCGTCAAATGCGTTTGCAAAGTCAAGCTTAAGGAGGACTATTGGTTTTTTTGAAGCTTGACATTGATAGATGTACTGGAACGCCCATGCCAGACAATCTTGGATAGGTCGTCCTTTCAAAAACCCATATTGATTTCGATGCACTATCTTTAAGATGAGCTTTTGTAGACGATTGGCAAGTAGCTTTGTAATTATCTTGAGACAGCAATTGAGTAGAGTGATGAGCCTGAAGTCACTGACTGAAGTGGGTGCATTAATTTTTGGTATCAAGGTAATGAAACCCTCATTGATGCTTACAAGGTTCAGATTTTGCATCATGGAATTGATTACATAGCTTGTAGAAGTCCTCTTTAATCACGTGCCAACTAGTTTTGAGGAAGTGACCAATGAAACCGTCCGGTCCCGGATCTCTGTCTGCTGGCATGTATTTAATCACATCATAGATTTCTTTGTGAGTGAATGGCACTATGAGTTGGTCAAGATCCTCTATCCTTTTGATGATTCTGGCTAAATCAGACTTCATTTCATGTTGCGCAGATGAGCCAAGCCGCTTTTTGAAGGCTTGAAAAATAACGGATTCCTTTCCTGCATGATCTTCCACATAGTAACCATCATCAGTGGTAAGTGAGGCAATATTGTTTCTTCTATATCTTTCTGAAGCCATTGCTTGAAAAAAATTGGTTGCTCATCACCAAACTTGACCCAACGGATAGTGCATCGTTTCCTCCAATATTTTTTCAGATAAGCAAGGAGTCGCAGAATGTGGTTTTTGAGTATTCGACGAAAGTTGACTTTAGGTGTGGTGAGGCGCCTTTTATTTTCGAGTTCATCAAGTTCAAATAGAGCTCTGTTAGAGTTTTCAATAGCAACTGACAGTTTGGAAATACCTTTACTCCAGCTCTTAAGATCATGCCTCAGCATTTTAAACTTTCGAGATAGAACAGTAGCCATGTTGGCCGAACATACTGGTTTGGACCAAGAGCTACTAACCGTTTCCAGAAAGCCAGAATGGTGCACCCAATAAGATTCAAATATGAAAATCTTAGACCGGGGGATGGTTGTCTCAATGCAGACAACACAAGGAATGTGATCCGAGACCGGCCGGCCTAGGAGCTTAACTAGGGTTTTAGGGTAAGATGAAGTCTAATTAGTGCTCGTAAAAAACCAGTCAGTGTGTTCTAGGAGGGGGTCTACCTGCATATTGCTCCAGGTATAAGCTCGACCTTTGATTGGCAGTTCCACTAGGCTCTGGGTGCGAATAAAATCATTAAATGTGATCATGTCCCCAAAATTTCCACCAGGTTTATTACGGTTATCTAGGTCGCGAATGAAATTAAAATCACCCAAAAGGAGCCAATCTTCATTGTGGGGGATATTCAGGTCAAGAAGCCATTGTATGAAATCCCTGCGTTCTTCACCTTGACACGGGCCATAGACATTCACTAGGGTCCAATGTTGTGCCGATTGTGTGGATTGAAAATGGATAACCAGAGCAAAGTCCTTGGAGGCTAATACAGTGGCCGTAAAAATGGAGCTGTTCCAGATAGTTGCAATTCCACCCAAAGCACCACGAGCAGGAATAAATTCAAACTTATCAAAATGGCATGGGCAGCAAGACTTAATAAAGTTATTATCAAATACGTGCGTCTTAGTTTCCTGCAAGCATATAACAGCACATCCGCTAGCGATGATGGCATTAAACAAAGCAAGTTGTTTCGGTTCAGAATTTAAGCCACGCACGTTCCAACAAAGAACGTTCCAATTAACCAAAAGTACCATGGAATAATTGAAAAAGAAACTTAAGCACTGGACGAGGAGGAAGAAGTATCCTCCTTATCTTCATTGAGAGCCACTTCATAGAGCTCCACCGTGGGGATGGCACATTTGACTGTTCCAACTAGCTGAATCGTGGCAATGGGTGTCGGAGGTGAAATTGTAGTATTGTCCTCAAGTTCAGTCATAACCACTAAAGATTTAGCTGATGGATTGATCCTAGGTTTCACCTTAGATGCTCTTGGCTTGCTGTCAGTTAAGGCAGGGACTTTGAAACCATCGTACTTGTTGGACCTGGTGCTCCTACGAAGAGAAACAGAGGAAGTAGGCATAATATTCTTCCCCTTGCGGTTATCAACGGCTGAGGTATTCCCCGATTCCACAGAGGTATCAACAACGTGTGCATTCTGTGCTTCAGGTTCAGTGATCATTGGAGGTTCAGGCATCACATTATGTTGGGTTTCTGTAACTGCAAGGAGTGCAGAACAGGGTGAGGTATTGACCGTAACAGAAGTAGCCAGCTGCTCAGGGTCTGGAGTGACAAATGAGTTTAAATCAGGTGTGTCCTGGAGCTCTTCAAGCTGGACAGAAGAAGCAGTAGATTCCCTTGTCTGCTTGGTAGCAGAGACTGTCACTATGTCGTTTTCCACAGCAATCACTGCTTGAACCTGAACCCAGTCATTCCGAAGGCCAAAACCAGTGTTCCAAGGACCATAAGAGGCAACCAAGGGCATGATAGTAGTTCTTAGAAAGGAGTCCAGCCTGATGAAGGAAAACCCTTGATTAATCAGCATCGAAGAGACCACATTACCTTCTTCAGTCATAGAAAACCGAAGCCCTCTCTAAGTGAGTGACACTGCCACTTCCAGCGTATTCCTCTGAAAACTAGGTGGTTCTATTGACCTGATTGGAGCAGATGATCTGGCCATGTTAGAACTCTCTCCAGCAACCATAGTGTGAAACAAGTTAGCAGGTACCAGAACATAAGAATCACACACTGTGGCACTAGAGTCAGAACTGCCAAACATTGAGATCGAGTCATTCCAAGCAAGGCATGGGCTTTCCTGCATGTTGTTATTAGGCACAATGCCATCCTGAACATGGAGCCCTTTAGCAGCCAAGCCTGATAATTATAAAGAACAGGAGGTGGTGAAGGTGGCCACTTTCCCCAATTATCCTGAAAATGAATATCATTGCCTTGGTTTCTCCATCAACATTGTTTGCTGCATTGGCATTCATCTGTGCATTTTGGGCCATCCAGTTATTTAATTGAGCTTGATACAGTTGCTCAGACGTGAGCCCATCCCCATGCAAAGGATGCGGAATACCATCTGCCAGAATTGGATCAATCCCCGCTGGTGGAATCTCAGGAAGATGAGCGTTCCAATCGTTGCTACGCAGCATAGTGACACAAACTGTCCAGCAGAGCCTTTCTCCCCCTAGCTGACGCATAACAAAACTTTTTGGAACTAAACGCAAATGAATGACTCTAACTTTGATCAGAACCAACTTTCTATCCCCCCTAGGATTGCTCCAGGTGATTAGTTCCCCAAACTTATCAACTGATTTGTGCACATAGTGAGAGGTCTCATAATCTTGCAGGAACCCAATATACAGAAGCCAAATCTGGGGCCCATATGTTGTCTGACGCATATTGAGAGCCGCATCATGAGGCACAAAAGAAATTACAGTGTGGATATTTTCCTCATCTTCATCTAATTCAAAAGTAGTACCCACAACGGCATCTCTAGTCACCGAATCCACAAAACTGAAAATCCCAACTCCTAAAGGTGTTGGAGATCGTTGCAGAAATTAAAAAAATTCTACGCATCACCAAGAACAATCTATGGAGTCTTCTAGCAACGAGAGGGAAAAGAGTGCATCTACATACCCTTGTAGATCGCGAGCGGAAGCGTTCAAGTGAACGGGGTTGATGGAGTTGTACTCGTCGTGATCCAAATCACCGATGACCGAGCGCCGAACGGATGGCACCTCCGCGTTCAACACACGTACGGTTGGGGAAGACGTCTCCTCCTTCTTAATCCAGCAAGGGGAGGGAGAGGTTGACGGAGATCCAGCAGCATGACGGCGTGGTGGTGGAAGCAGCGGGGATCTCGGCAGGGCTTCGCTAAGCTCAGCGAGAGGGAGAGGTGTCACGGGAGGGAGAGGGAGGCGCCAGGGGCTTGGGGTGCTGCTCCCATGCGCCTCCCCACTATATATAGGGGTGGAGGGGGCTGGTTTCTTGCCCTCCAAGTCCATTGGGGCGTTGGCAAAGGTGGGGGAAAGAAATCCCATCATTTCCCTTCCCCACCGATTGTTATCCCCCTTTTTTAGGGATCTTGATCTTATCCCTTCGGGATATGATCTTATTCCTTCTAAGGTGGGATCTTGGTGCGCCTTGACCAGGGGTGTGGGGCCTTGCCCCCACTACCCACGTTCATGTGGGTCCCCCATGCAGGTGGGCCCCACTTCGGAACCTTCTAGAACCTTCGCGGTACAATACCGAAAAATCCCGAACATTTTCCGGTGGCCAAAATAGGACTTCCCATATATAAATCTTTACCTCCGGACCATTCCGGAACTCCTCGTGACGTCCGGGATCTCATCCGGGACTCCGAACAACTTTCGATTAACCGCATACTAATATCTCTACAACTCTAGCGTCACCGAACCTTAAGTGTGTAGACCCTACGGGTTCAGGAGACATGGATACATGACCGAGACGACTCTCCGGTCAATAAACAACAGCGGGATCTGGATACCCATGTTGGCTCCCACATGTTCCATAATGATCTCATCGGATGAACCACGATGTCGAGGATTCAATCAATCCCGTATACAATTCCCTTTGTCAATCGGTACGTTACTTGCCCGAGATTCGAGCGTCGGTATCCCAATACCTTGTTCAATCTCGTTACCGGCAAGTCACTTTACTTGTACCGTAATGCATGATCCCGTGACCAAACACTTGGTCACATTGAGCTCATTATGATGATGCATTACCGCGTGGGCCCAGAGATACCTCTCCGTCATACGGACTGACAAATCCCAGTCTCGATTCGTGCCAACCCAACAGATACTTTCGGAGATACCCGTAGTGCACCTTTATAGCCACCCAGTTACGTTGTGACGTTTGGCACACCCAAAGCACTCCTATGGTATCCGGGAGTTGCACAATCTCATGGTCTAAGGAAATGATACTTGACATTTGGAAAAGCTCTAGCAAACAAACTACACGATCTTGTGCTATGCTTAGGATTGGGTCTTGTCCATCACATCATTCTCCTAATGATGTGATCCCATTATCAATGACATCCAATGTCCATAGTCAGGAAACCATGACTATCTGTTGATCAACGAGCTAGTCAACTAGAGGCTCACTAGGGACATGTTGTGGTCTATGTATTCACACATGTATTACGATTTCCGGATAACACAATTATAGCATGAACAATAGACAATTATCATGAACAAGGAAATATAATAATAACCATTTTATTATTGCCTCTAGGGCATATTTCCAACAGTCTCCCACTTGCACTAGAGTCAATAATCTAGTTACATTGTGATGAATCGAACACCCATAGAGTTCTGGTGTTGATCATGTTTTGCTCTAGGGAGAGGTTTAGTCAACGGATCTGCTACATTCAGGTCTGTATGTACTTTACAAATATCTATGTCTCCATTTTGAACATTTTCACGAATGGAGTTGAAGCGACGCTTGATATGCCTGGTCTACCTGTGAAACCTGGGCTCCTTGGCAAGGGCAATAGCTCCAGTGTTGTCACAGAAGAGATTCATCGGGCCCGACGCATTGGGAATAACTCCTAGGTCGGTAATGAACTCCTTCACCCAGATTGCTTCTTGTGCTGCCTCTGAGGCCGCCATGTATTCCGCTTCACATGTAGATCCCGCCACAACGCTTTGCTTGCAACTGCACCAGCTTACTGCCCCACCATTCAAAATATACACGTATCCGGTTTGTGACTTAGAGTCATCCAAATCTGTGTCGAAACTAGCATCGACGTAACCCTTTACGGCGAGCTCTTCGTCACCTCCATAAACGAGAAACATATCCTTAGTCCTCTTCAGGTACTTCAGGATATTCTTGACCGCTGTCCAGTGTTGCATGCCGGGATTACTTTGGTACCTTCCTACCAAACTTACGGCAAGGTTTACATCAGGTCTAGTACACAGCATGGCATACATAATAGACCCTATGGCCGAGGCATAGGGGACGACACTCATCTTTTCTCTATCTTCTGCCGTGGTCGGGCATTGAGCCGTGCTCAATTGCACACCTTGCAATACAGGCAAGAACCCCTTCTTGGACTGATCCATATTGAACTTCTTCAATATCTTGTCAAGGTACGTACTTTGTGAAAGACCAATGAGGCGTCTTGATCTATCTCTATAGATCTTGATGCGTAATATATAAGCAGCTTCTCCAAGGTCCTTCATTGAAAAACACTTGTTCAAGTAGGCCTTTATGCTTCCCAAGAATTCTATATCATTTCCCATCAACAGTATGTCATCCACATATACTATGAGAAATGCTACAGAGCTCCCACTCACTTTCTTGTAAACACAGGCTTCTCCATAAGTCTGCGTAAACCCAAACGCTTTGATCATCTCATCAAATCGAATGTTCCAACTTCGAGATGCTTGCACCAGCCCATAGATGGAGCGCGGGAGCTTGCATACCTTGTTAGCATTCTTAGGATCGACAAAACCTTCCGTCTGCATCATATACAATTCTTCCTTAAGAAAGCCGTTAAGGAATGCCGTTTTGACGTCCATTTGCCATATCTCATAATCATAGTATGCGGAAATTTCTAACATGATTCGGACGGACTTCAGCATCGCTACGGGTGAGAAAGTCTCATCGTAGTCAACCCCTTGAACTTGTCGATAACCCTTAGCGACAAGTCGAGCTTTATAGATGGTAACATTACCATCCGCGTCTGTCTTCTTCTTAAAGATCCATTTGGTTTCTATCGCTCGCCGATCATTGGGCAAGTCTGTCAAAGTCCACACTTTGTTTTCATACATGGATCCTATCTTGGATTGCATGGCTTCAAGCCATTTGTCGGAATCTGGGCCCGCCATTGCTTCTTCATAGTTCGAAGGTTCACCGTTGTCTAACAACATGATTTCCAAGACAGGGTTGCCGTACCACTCTGGCGCGAAACGTGTCCTTGTGGACCTACGAAGTTCAGTAGGAGCTTGATCCGAAGTACCTTGATCATCATCATCATTAACTTCCTCTCTAGTCAGTGTAGGCACCACAGGAACATCTCACTGAGCTGCGCTACTTTCCGGTTCAAGAGGTAGTACTTCATCAAGTTCCACTTTCCTCCCACTTACTTCTTTCGAGAGAAACTCTTTCTCCAGAAAGGACCCGTTCTTGGCAACAAAGATCTTGCCTTCGGATCTGAGGTAGAAGGTACACCCAATGGTTTCCTTAGGGTATCCTATGAAGACGCATTTTTCCAACTTGGGTTCGAGCTTTTCAGGTTGAAGTTTCTTGACATAAGCATCGCATCCCCAAACTTTTAGAAAGGACAACTTAGGTTTCTTTCCAAACCATAATTCATACAGTGTCGTCTCAACGGATTTCGACGGAGCCCTATTTAAAGTGAATGCGGCAGTCTCTAAAGCATAGCCCCAAAATGAGAGCGGTAGATCGGTAAGAGACATCATAGATCGCACCATATCCAATAGAGTGCGAATACGACGTTCGGACACACCATTTCGCTGAGGTGTTCCAGGCGGCGTGAGTTGTGAAACTATTCCACATTTCCTTAAGTGTGTGCCAAATTCGTGACTCAAATATTCCCCTCCACGATCTGATCGTAAGAACTTTATTTTTCTGTCACGTTGATTCTCAACCTCACTCTGAAATTCCTTGAACTTTTCAAAGGTCTCAGACTTGTGTTTCATTAGGTAGACATACCCATATCTACTCAAGTCATCAGTGAGAGTGAGAACATAACGATAGCCACCGCGAGCCTCAACACTCATTGGACCGCACACATCAGTATGTATGATTTCCAATAAGTTGGTTGCTCGCTCCATTGTTCCGGAGAACGGAGTCTTGGTCATCTTACCCATGAGGCATGGTTCGCACGTGTCAAATGATTCGTAATCAAGAGACTCCAAAAGTCCATCTGCATGGAGCTTCTTCATGAGTTTGACACCAATGTGACCAAGACGGCAGTGCCACAAGTATGTGGGACTATCATTATCAACCTTACATCTTTTGGTATTCACACTATGAATATGTGTAACACTGCGTTCGAGATTCATTAAGAATAAAACATTAACCAGCGGGGCATGACTATAAAACATATCTCTCATATAAATAGAACAACCATTATTCTCGGATTTAAATGAGTAGCCATCTCGAATTAAACGAGATCCTGATACAATGTTCATGTTCAAAGCTGGCACTAAATAACAATTATTGAGGTTTAAAACTAATCCCGTAGGTAAATGTAGAGGTAGCGTGCCGACGGCGATCACATCGACCTTGGAACCATTCCCGACGCGCATCGTCACCTCGTCCTTTGCCAGTCTCCGTTTATTCCGCTGCTCCTGCTTTCAGTTACAAATATGAGCAACCGCACCGGTATCAAATAACCAGGAGCTACTACGAGTGCTGGTAAGGTACACATCAATAACATGTATATCACATATACCTTTGGTGTTGCCGGCCTTCTTGTCCGCCAAGTACTTGGGGCAGTTCCGCTTCCAGTGACCACTTCCCTTGCAATAAAAGCACTCAGTCTCAGGCTTGGGTCCATTCTTTGGCTTCTTCCCGGCAACTGGCTTACCGGGCACGGCAACTCCCTTGCCGTCCTTCTTGAAGTTCTTCTTACCCTTGCCTTTCTTGAACTTAGTGGTTTTATTCACCATCAACACTTGATGTTCCTTTTTGATCTCCACCTCCGCTGATTTCAGCATTGAATATACCTCAGGAATGGTCTTTTCCATCCCTCGCATATTGAAGTTCATCACAAAGCTCTTGTAGCTCGGTGGAAGTGACCGAAGGATTCTGTCAATGACCGCGTCATCCGGGAGATTAACTCCCAGCTGAGTCAAGCGGTTGTGTAACCCAGACATTTTGAGTATGTGCTCACTGACAGAACTATTTTCCTCCATCTTACAACTGAAGAACTTGTCGGAGACTTCATATCTCTCGACCCGGGCATGAGCTTGGAAAACCATTTTCAACTCTTCGAACATCTCATATGCTCCGTGTTGCTCAAAACGCTTTTGGAGCCCCGGTTCTAAGATGTAAAGCATGCCGCACTGAACGAGGGAGTAATCATCAGCACGCTGCTGCCAATCGTTCATAACGTCTTGGTTCTCTGGGATGGGTGCGTCACCTAGCGGTGCTTCTAGGACATTATCTTTCTTGGCAGCAATGAGGGTGATCCTCAGGTTCCGGACCCAGTCCATATAGTTGCTGCCATCATCTTTCAGTTTGGTTTTCTCTAGGAACGCGTTGAAGTTGAGGGCAACATTAGCGTGGGCCATTTGATCTACAAGACATATTGTAAAGATTTTAGACTAAGTTCATGATAATTAAGTTCATCTAATCAAATTATTCAATGAACTCCCACTCAGATAGACATCCCTCTAGTCATCTAAGTGAAACATGATCCGAGTCAACTAGGCCATGTCTGATCATCACGTGAGACGGACTAGTCAACATCGGTGAACATCTTCATGTTGATCGTATCTTCTATACGACTCATGTTCGACCTTTCGGTCTCTTGTGTTCCGAGGCCATGTCTGTACATGCCAGGCTCGTCAAGTCAACCTAAGTGTTTTGCATGTGTAAATCTGTCTTACACCCGTTGTATGTGAACGTTAGAATCTATCACACCCGATCATCACATGGTGCTTCGAAACAACGGACTTTCGCAACGGCGCACAGTTAGGGGGAACACTTTCTTGAAATTATTATAAGGGATCATCTTACTTACTACCGTCGTACTAAGCAAATAAGAAGCAAAATATGATAAACATCACATGCATTCAAATAGTGACATGATATGGCCAGTATCATATTGCTCCTTTGATCTCCATCTTCGGGGCGCCATGATCATCTTCGTCACCGGCATGACACCATGATCTCCATCATCGTGTCTTCATGAAGTTGTCACGCCAACGATTACTTCTACTTCTATGGCTAACATGTTTAGCAATAAAGTAAAGTAATTTACATGGCGTTATTCAATGACACGCAGGTCATACAAAAATAAAGACAACTCCTATGGCTCCTGCCGGTTGTCATACTCATCGACATGCAAGTCGTGATTCCTATTACAAGAACATGATCAATCTCATACATCACATATATTTCATTCATCACATCCTTTTGGCCATATCACATCACAAGGCATATGCTGCAAAAACAAGTTAGACGTCCTCTAATTGTTGTTGCATGTTTTTACGTGGCTTCTATAGGTTTCTAGCAAGAACGTTTCTTACCTACGTAAAACCACAACGTGATATGCCAATTTCTATTTACCCTTCATAAGGACCCTTTTCATCGAATCCGATCCGACTAAAGTGGGAGAGACAGACACCCGCTAGCCACCTTATGCAACTAGTGCATGTCAGTCGGTGGAACCTGTCTCACGTAAGCGTACGTGTAAGGTCGGTCCGGGCCGCTTCATCCCACGATGCCGCCGAATCAAGATAAGACTAGTAACGGCAAGTAAATTGACAATATCGACGCCCACAACTGCTTTGTGTTCTACTCGTGCATAGAAACTACGCATAAACCTGGCTCATGATGCCACTGTTGGAGATCGTTGCAGAAATTAAAAAAATTTCTACGCATCACCAAGAACAACCTATGGAGTCTTCTAGCAACGAGAGGGAAAAGAGTGCCTCTACATACCCTTGTAGATCGCGAGCGGAAGCGTTCAAGTGAACGGGGTTGATGGAGTCGTACTCGTCGTGATCCAAATCACCGATGACCGAGCGCCGAACTAACGGCACCTCCGCGTTCAACACACGTACGGTTGGGGAAGACGTCTCCTCCTTCTTGATCCAGAAAGGGGAGGGAGAGGTTGATGGAGATCCATTAGCACGACGGCGTGGTGGTGGAAGCAGCGGGGATCTCGGCAGGGCTTCGCCAAGCTCAGCGAGAGGGAGAGGTGTCACGGGAGGGAGAGGGAGGCGCCAGGGGCTTGGGGTGCTACTCCCATGCACCTCCACACTATATATAGGGGTGGAGGGGGCTGGTTTCTTGCCCTCCAAGTCCATTGGGGCGTTGGCAAAGGTGGGGGAAAGAAATCCCGTCATTTCCCTTCCCCACCGATTGTTATCCCCCTTTTTTAGGGATCTTGATCTTATCCCTTCGGGATATGATCTTATTCCTTCTAAGGTGGGATCTTGGTGCGCCTTGACCAGGGGTGTGGGAACTTGCCCCCACTACCCACGTTCATGTGGGTCCCCCATGCAGGGCTGGTGGCCACAGAACCTTCTAGAACCTTCCCGGTACAATACCGAAAAATCCCGAACATTTTCCGGTGGCCAAAATAGGACTTCCCATATATAAATATTTACCTCCGGACCATTCCGGAACTCCTCGTGACGTCCGGGATCTCATCCGGGACTCCTAACAACTTTCAGTTAACCGCATACTAATATCTCTACAACTCTAGCGTCACCGAACCTTAAGTGTGTAGACCCTACGGGTTCGGGAGACATGCAGACATGACCGAGACGACTCTCCGGTCAATAACCAACAGCGGGATCTGGACACCCATGTTGGCTCCCACATGTTCCACGAGATCTCATCAGATGAACCACGATGTCGAGGATTCAATCAATCCCGTATACAATTCCCTTTGTCAATCGGTACGTTACTTGCCCGAGATTCGATCGTCGGTATCCCAATACCTTGTTCAATCTCGTTACCGGCAAGTCACTTTACTCGTACCGTAATGCATGATCCCGTGACCAAACACTTGGTCACATTGAGCTCATTATGATGATGCATTACCGCGTGGGCCCAGAGATACCTCTCCGTCATACGGAGTGACAAATCCCAGTCTCGATTCGTGCCAACCCAACAGATACTTTCGGAGATACCCGTAGTGCACCTTTATAGCCACCCAGTTACGTTGTGACGTTTGGCACACCCAAAGCACTCCTATGGTATCCGGGAGTTGCACAATCTCATGGTCTAAGGAAATGATACTTGATATTTGGAAAAGCTCTAGCAAACGAACTACACGATCTTGTGCTATGCTTAGGATTGGGTCTTGTCCATCACATCATTCTCCTAATGATGTGATCCCGTTATCAATGACATCCAATGTCCATAGTCAGGAAACCATGACTATCTGTTGATCAACGAGCTAGTCAACTAGAGGCTCACTAGGGACATGTTGTGGTCTATGTATTCACACATGTATTACGATTTCCGGATAACACAATTATAGCATGAAGAATAGACAATTATCATGAACAAGGAAATATAATAATAACCATTTTATTATTGCCTCTAGGGCATATTTCCAACAAAAGGATGATCATCAATCTCTGTGGGGAAGTAGTGGGATTCATGCAGCAAACCTTCAATGGTGTGGCGCAGCGCCGCCTTGTGATGGAGCAGAACAAAGCGGTTGACCTCAGCAATGGCGAGGAAGTCATGGCGCAGCGGAGGAGTTGGGCTGACCACCATGTCATCCCGCACCTTCCGGTCATCAGGGCCGAGCTTGATCGTCATGCCCTGCGGGAGGTAGGGCACCACATTGACTGGGTAGTTCGCCATGGGAGGGGGTAAGAGCTCAGGAGTGGTGGTGTTGATGGGACAGAGAACCAGGGGAGAATGCATATCGCCACCGGTCCTAGTCCCCTTGGGAACCCAGACTGACTTTCTCTGCCTCCCACCCGGCCAACCAGATGATGGCACGTGTCGGGATGCACCCTTGGATGTGCATCGGATGGCTGAAGTCGCTTGAGTCTCGGCAGTGGCGCAAACATGCATAGTATCATTATTACAAGCCTGATTGATTTGATGTCTCTGGGAGTCTGCTTTGATTGGATCTGTCATAATTTTCTTGCCCTTATCTAAGAGATAACCATCACGATTATTTCCTTCCTTATGCAGAGCAGATATATGGGGATCTTTCCTAATTGTATCCATATTATGAAAATCATTAGATTGCCCCTGGGAATGAACCAAACCTTTGGGTTTCCAATGCATTCTTCTTGCTGATGGATAACAGAAATGAGAAGTGTGGCCCAGGAAAGAACAAGTGTGACATCGAATGAGGCCAGGGCAGTCAAAATATAAATGGGCCTGTGATCCACATAAATAGCATATTGACACCACAGAATGTTGTGGTTCACTGTCAGGTAATCCAGCCCTAGGGGGACCAGAAGTGCATGCACAGGGATCAGAGGAGCAAAGGTGGCAAACCTGGCTCGGGCACGATTCAACTTTATGACCCGCTGAATTGTAGATATAGCAGATATTCAATCGATTATTAATCTAATCCGAGGGCAGTACCGAAGGAATAGACTAGATTGTGGATCGGAATAACAAAATTTTCGTTGATCATTAATGTAGAGCAGCATGAAGGGGGATAGAGTCCCAACAATCTTGCCTGAATTTAATGCCTTGGAATTGATTGCGTGGCTTACTGCATGAAGCTGGCACCTGAGTTTGAAATTCCCCTAGACGAATATTATGTTGCAATAAGTGTTGATTGGTCTCTGTGTCTCGTGCCAGTGAGTGATCCTTTCCGACATGAAAATTGCCAAAATGGAGGTCAGTAGTAAATGCATTGCCTTGATTGTCCATGGAGACATTATTACCAAAAAAGATCTGATTGGCTGATCGTGGCAGGGCACTGGCCGGCGGTGAGCTTTCCGGTGACTCGTCGGAGATAGGAGAATTCTGCTGTGAACACAATGATGGATCCAATAAGCCAAATTTTGCCAATTCAAAGACAGAGGATGGATCCAAAGCTTCATTCCTGGAGGCAAATGTCAATGTGGGTCTAATCGCCATAGGTTTGCGTGCTGAGAGTTCAGCCAGATGTTGATCTGAATGCCAACTAGAATCCTTCCATGGAACAACACGACTCTTAGGACGATAAAGTTGAAAATGGCACACAAAGTCCGGCCAAATACGATCTTTGAGATGATAGATGAAGTGACCAACTCGATTAGAAGCCACAGAGAAACGAAACTTACGATCACCCAAACATTTGACTGAGAAATCCCCAGCAGAATCTCCAATACAACATTGCAAGGCAATACCAACTGAATCTTCCGAGAGGGGGAAAGAGGCTGAGGAGAAGAAGACCACTAAGAAAAATTCCTTGGTTCCATTGAGAGGAGAGAAGTGGACCGTAGATCCAAAACGACGATGAACCTGTGATGCAATCGCCTGACCTGACTTGAAGTCCCAATGTAGAAGACCATCCATGATTCCTATGGTTAGGAGGCGCCATTGCTAGGTTAGAGGTGGTGGTGGAGGAGGAGAGGCGCCATTGCTAGGGTAGAAGTAGCAACTGGAACTGGTCATGGTCCCACACCATTGTCAACCTGTGTAGTCAATAAACGAGAGAATTGCACAAGGAGCGGCCGACAGTAGGGACCCAGTAGCTCGAGCAGTATTTGCGTTTTTGAGGTGTGAGCACTGCAGAGTTTTTCTTGAGCGATGTTTTCGTTGTTGTTCAGAGGATAGCAGGGTATTAACTGGGCAGGTTGTGGCCCGTCTAGCCCAGGCCAGATATCCAGCCCAGATATTAATCCTTTTCAAGCTGAAAATGGCTAGCCCAGCTATACTTTTTTTGGTGGAATACCCAGGCAAGGTCAACTTGTTATTCTCCGCCCCGCTGGGCTGCAAATCTTTCCTAGGAGGGACGCATTAGGCTTAACAAGAAAATGGGCTTTAAGAAATAATAAATGGGATGTAATTATAAAAACTGGGCAGTAACTATAAAAAATGCAACCAACATGTAATTAGTTTATAAAATATTATTTTTGGATTTTGAAAATTTTAATTTCATTAATTGTTGCGTGCGCAATGTTTCATTGGATTTTTACGTAATACAAATTTATATTGAAATTGTATTTAATATGACTAGAAATTTCGGGATAAAAATATTTCGGATCCCATCAAAATGTGGGAAATTTTATTGAATTCTGTTTTGAATGGTTGGTTGAAATTATTAATCGTTGTCCTAGCTAGAAAATGGGATGTACTGTTAACAAACTATAAATGGGCTGTAGTAAATTCCATTTGAATTCAAAAATGGGTTGTACATTCTTACAAATCGCAAATGGGCTATAAATTCTCTGCCACACACTTGTGGGCCTACTAAGTTGACGCGTCCCCTAAAAAAAGTAAGTTGACGCGTATGCAAGGCTTTGTCAACTTATAGTCAACACACGGTTCTAGCAGCAGTGGCCGTTGGATGTCCATCCAACGGATGTCGTGCTTCTTCTTCAATCTCGTATATTCTAGCTTCAGCCGCCCAAAAAATGATTCCTCCCCCTGACATCTGGGGCGCACCGTTTCGGAGGATGACCTGTGGGCCCACTAAGTTGACGCGTACCAAGGGCTTTGTCAACTTAGTCAATACAAATGATTCTAGCTGCACTGAAAGTACGATGTCCATCCAACGGCCGTCGTGCTTCTTCAACCTCTCGTTTTCTTGCTCCAGCCGCCCAAAGCAACGCCGGTCGTGCCGCCTGCTCCTGCCTCCCGTGGACGGCTGTGCTACCACGGAGGCCTCACCGCCCCCTACTACTCCCACCACTGGCCAGGCCATCCCTCTGCTCTTCCTGCTCCAGCCGCTCAAACAAGCGCCAGCGGGACTACCTGCTCCCTCCTCCCACGGCCGGCTGTGCTGCCGCGCAGGCCTCACCGCCCCACCATACTCCCATCGCTAGCCTAGCCATCCCTCTACTCACCCACGCCTGCTGTTATTCTCCGGCGACGGCAGATGAACCAGTAAACCCTCGTACTCCCCTTCGCGTGGGAAACAACTGCCGAGTCTTCCCTGGCTCCGTGTCGTTCCCTTCCTAGGCCTCGCCGTCGTCCACCGCCCTGGTGCTCTCGGCGCACCGTGGTCAACGTGGTCAACGAACGACATCCATCGGACGTGGACTGTACGTGGAGAGGCTGACAGCTGGGTCCATGGCCGCACACAAGGAAATGCCTCCTTATTACGCGCAAAATAATGATTCCTCCACCTGTCATGTGGGAGCCACCGGAAGGGCCTCTGTATTTCATGAAAAAATGTCCCCCCCCCCGCTGACAGGTCGGACCCACCAGCTATATCTTCGCACGCAAGGAAGTGCCTCCTTATTACGCACACAAAAAATGAATACCCCCCTGCTAGCTGGGACCCAGCATGGCCTCACCGTGCCCTGGTAAAAATTTGAGAATGTTTTCCTTATGTCATCATGCACGCCTTTCATAAATCGAACCATCACCAAGGAAGTTTCATGGTTTCGAGGGGGAAATTACCAAGATTGAAGGGGGATCCAAATTTCCTTTGTCCTTTTTCCATGAGTTTTTTTCTACGATGGACATACACCCTGCAAATCACCGTGTTCAAATTTGGCAATTTTCCGGGTTCATTTACCATATTTAGGGGATTATGTTTATTTCCTAGGCATTAACGCACATAATTCAAGTTCAAACAATCGGTGCATGAAAGGGTGCACAAGAACGGCCTGGAAAACCATGCTCGTGCCATTTAGTAAATTCTCATGCCTTTTACAAGGAATGGACAGATATTTCGATGAAATGTGTGGCAATAGTCAACCACAAATGTTTGTTTGTTGGGTTTTCACTATAGAAAAAATGAAATAAATGCTTGAAAAACATGACGCCTGGCATGGTGCCATGGTATGACCTCACCATGCCCTGGTAAAAATTTGAGAAGGTTTGGCTTATGTCGTCATGCACGCCCTTCATAAATCGAACCATCATCGAGGAAGTTCCATGCTTTCGAGAGGGAAATCACCAAGATTGAAGGGGAATCCAAATTTTCTTCGTTCTTTGCCCTGGAGGTTTTCTCTATGATGAACATACACCCTGCAAATCACCATGTTCAAATTTGGCATTTTTGGGCTCATTTACCATATTTAGGGGATTATGTGCATTTTCTAGGCATTTAGCGCATATAAATCCAATCCAGCTACAGCTGCACGGGTGTGATGTGAGGGACGTGGATTACCATTCGATCGCGGCGCATCCTATGGTGTACACGCGCGATCCGCGTGGCTGGGGTTCCGGCCAATCATAACGCAACACACAATAGGCTCAGCGCACACTGTTTCCGGAACCGACGGAGATGAACCGTGTGCGATAATGAACGAGCAAAATTATAAGGGAAGCCAAATTTCTGTTGTCGTTTGACGTTGAGCTCTTGAATACCACCGACTGTACGGCTGCACGGACCCTCCGTCCCAGAGCTCTCTCCAGGCGTCGTCCATGGCACCGCGGTGCACAGTAACTGGTAAGGAAGCGATGTCATCCTGCCGCACCACGTTCCTCGCCGCCCACGACCGCACACATGGTAAGGAAGCGATGGCATCTTGCCGTGCCGACTTCATCGCCGCCGACGGCCACATAGTGCTACCTCTTGAGCATGCGTTGGTTTTCCCTTGAAGAGGAAAGGGTGATGCAGCAAAGTAGCGTAAGTATTTCCCTCAATTTTTGAGAACCAAGGTATCAGTCCAGTAGGAGACTACACACAAGTCCCTCGTACCTGCACAAAAAAATAAGAACCTTGCAACCAACGCGATAAAGGGGTTGTCAATCCCTTCACGACCACTTGCAAAAGTGAGATCTGATAAAGATAATAAGATAAATATTTTTGGTATTTTTGTTGTATAGATTGAAAAGTAAAGATTGCAAAATAAATGGCAACAGAATAGCTAGTTGATGAAAGATTAACATGATGGAAAATTGTAACGCCCAGATAATTAAGCTACAATGAAACTCTGCTAATGATGCCATGTCACCTCCGTTACTGTTGCTAATCTCTCGCTAGTTCAAAAACCGGTTCAAAAATCAAATTCAAAATATGGCAAACAACAAAAGTTTTCAAACATTAAAACAAAAATGTTCGAATGGTGCCAAATATTACATAGGTAATTATAGTGAAAAAAACATGTTTAGAAAAATGCTAAGATGCTCTAAAATAAATAAAATAGAATAAGGGAAAAGAATAAAAGCAGAAAAATAAAACTAACAAAGATAAAAAAGAAAGAAAACAAACCCCCCCACTGGGCCATCCGGCCCAACTGGTAGTCAGGCCAGCCCGCTGGCCCCGCCGGCCACCCCACACTCCCCATAACCCCCTGCCCCGAAACCCTAACCAACACCCCACCCCACTCTCTCCTCCCACTCATCCCCCCACGTCGCTCTTTCTCCCTCCCCGGTCCAGATCTGGATCGGGCAACGAACCACGCCGTCGCCGCCCGGACCCCGTCGGAACCGCCTCGTCGGAACGGGCCTCCCAGCCGGACTGCCTCCCCGTCGCATGTCGTCCCTGACCTCCTCCCCGCGTGCCACTGCCCATTCCCTACGGCCCAAGTGAGCCCCGCCTCTCTTCCTCTCTGCCCCTTGCGCTCACCACGGCCCCGTGCCCCTCTTCCCCGTTGTCGCCCGAGCTCGCTGGAGCTCGTACTCCCGCCGCTCGCCTCGCTCCCGCACCGGATGCTGCTGCTCTGCATCACTGCACCCGCGGCCACCCCCGCAGGCCACCGCGGCCCCCGCCCCTGCCTGCTGCTTCCACCCGCTGCCATCGACCACCGCGCTCGCCGCAGCGTGGATACGCCCGACCCCTTCTCGTGTGCGCATCGCCCACGGGGGCCGCTCCGTCTCCACGCCGATGCCGTTCGCGCATGCCCATGCTCGCGCCCTCGCCCCCCTCGTGTCTGCTCCGCCTCTCCGGCCGCACCAGCGCCACTGCACTCCGCCCTGCCGACCAGCGCCCGCCGCCTGCATCCTCGCACACACCCCGCGCCGCCCCGCCTCCACCGTTGCTCGCCGCCACTCGCCGACCCGCCTCCCTCCGCTGGCGCCATGCGAGGGTGGGTGCGCCTTCCCTTGTCTGCTCGCCGTGGCCGCGCTCCGGCGAGCCACCGGCGGCGCCCCGGCTGGCTCCACTCGAGACTCGCCCATTCGGGTGCCCACGCCCGGCGCCCGTAAACCCCACACCCGCTAAGGCCCCTGGTCCAATGACAGCCGGGGCCCAGGCCCAGAACATTTTTGTTAAAAAAAGAATTTGAAATAATAATAAAAATAAATATTAATTAATTAGTTAAGTAACTAATTAACTTAATTAATCCTGTTTGATTAACCTAATCACTAGCTAAACTAATTAAACATGTTTAGTTAGTCTTGGACTATGACAGTGGGACCCGCCTGTCAGTTTGACTAAGTCAACTGACTGGTTGACTAGTGACATCACGTTGACCTCATGCTGACATCATAATGACATTTTCTAAATTAAATTAATTCTTCTAATTCTAAAAATGAATTAAAAACTTTGAAAATTAATATTAAATAAACCATAACTCGGATGAAAATACTTTGTACATGAAAGGTGCTCAGAACGACGAGACGAATCCGTATACGCAGCCCGTTCGTCCACCACACATCCCTAGCATAGAAAACACACAACTTTCCCTCTCCGGTTCATCTGTCCAAAAACACGGAACACCGGGAATACTTTCCCGGATGTTTCCCCCCTTCGCCGATATTACCTACCACCGCGTTAGGGCACACCTGGAACCGCTCATTGTCATGTCATGCATCGTCATGCATTTTGTTTGCATTATATTTATTGTTTCTTCCACCTCTTCTCTCGTTGGACACCGAGACCGACGCCGCTGCTACCCAGTACGACTACGGTGTTGACGACCCCTCCTTCTTGCCAGAGCAACCAGGCAAGCCCCCCCTTGATCACCAGATATCGCCTATTCCTTCTCTATACTGCTTGCATTAGAGTAGTGTAGCATGTTACTGCTTTCGGTTAATCCTATTCTGCTGCATAGCCTGTCATTGTTCCTACAGTTATTACCCTTACCTGCAATCCTAAATGCTTAGTATAGGATGCTAGTTTATCATCAGTGGCCCTACATTCTTGTCCATCTGCCATGCTATACTATCGGGCCGTGATCACTCGGGAGGTGATCACGGGTTTATACATATATACATACATACTATATAGGTGGTGACTAAAGTCGGGTCGGCTCGTAGAGTACCCGCAAGTGATTCCGTTGCGGGGTTGAAAGGACAGGTGGCTCCATCCAGGTAGTAGTGGGCCTGATTTCCCGACGGCCCCCGACTATTACTTTGTGGCAGAGCGACAGGGCAGGCTGACACCACCGAGGAGAGAGGTGGGCCAGGCCCTGGTCGGCGTTCGCGGTTACTTCAAAATAACACGCTTAATGAGACCTTGGTATTTGATCTGAGTCTGGCCGCTGGCCTATACGCACTAACCGACTACGTGGGAACAGTTATGGGCACTCGACATCGTGGTATCAGCCGAAGCCTTCTTGACGTCAGTGACTGAGCGGCGCGCGCCGGATTGGATCGTAAGCCTGCGCTTGTATTAAGGGGGCTAGGTCTGCTTCCGGCCGCCCTTGCAACGTGCAGGTGTGCAATGGGCGAAGGGCCCAGACCCCTACGCCATAGGATTTAGACCGGCGTGCTGACCTCTCTGTTGTGCCTAGGTGGGGCTGTAACGTGTTGATCTTCCGAGGCCGGGCATGACCCAGGAAAGTGTGTTCGGCCAAAGGGGATCGAGCGTGTTGGGTAATGTGGTGTACCCCTGCAGGGAAGTTTATCTATTCGAATAGCCGTGATCCTCGGTAACAGGACGAACCGGAGTTGTACCTTGACCTTATGACAACTAGAACGGGATAATTAATAAAAGACACCCTTCCAAGTGCGAGATACAACCCGGTGATCGCTCTCACACAGGGCGACGAGGGGAGGATCGCCGGGTGGGATTATGCTATGCGGTGCTACTTGGTGAACTTACCATCTACTCTCTTCTACATGCTGCAAGATGGAGGCTGCCAGAAGTGTAGTCTTTGACAGGACTAGCTATGCCCCTCTTATTCGGGCATTCTGCAATTCAGTCCACCGATATTGCCCCTTTACACAAATAACCATGCATATGTAGTGTAGATCCTTGCTAGCGAGTACTTTGGATGAGTACTCACGGTTGCTTTTCTCCCTCTTTTCCCCCTTTCCTTTTTACCTGGTTGTCGCAACCAGAGGTTGGAGCCCCGGAGCTAGACGCCACCATCGACGACGACCCCTACTACACCGAGGGTGCCTACTACTACGTGCAGGCCGCCGCCGACGACCAGGAGTAGTTTAGGAGGATCCCAGACAGGAGGCCTGCGCCTCTTTCGATCTATATCCCAATTTGTGCTAGCCTTCTTAAGGCAAACTTGTTTAACTTATGTCTGTACTCAGATATTGTTGCTTCCGCTGACTCGTCTATGATCAAGCACTTGTATTTGAGCCCTCGAGGCCCCTGCTTGTATTATGATGCTTGTATGACTTATTTATTTGTAGAGTTGTGTTGTGCTATCTTCCCGTGAGTCCCTGATCTTGATCGTACATGTTTGCGTGTATGATTAGTGTACGATTGAATCGGGGGCGTCACAAGTTGGTATCAGAGCTGAATGGCTGTAGGAATCCCCCTTCCGTACTCCTTGGCCGAAGTCGAGTCTATACATTGCAAAACTTTACTAACATGGTTGTGTGTCTTACGGGCCCACGTCGCCATTTGGGTGGTATTAGGATCTTTTACTCCTCATCTTACTCTGGGACTCTGAACTCTCTTCTACTCGGGTTAAACAAATTTACTAACTGTAACATTAGGATCCCGTGACCACATTCACCCCAAAGTTGGATAAGCCATAGTTATTCTTTAGAATAGTATTTTGAACAATACCCACACTGTCATTTGACTCCTTTGAAACATCTTTGCTTTGAGATGGAACCCACGAGGCAGGTCGTGCGCCACACGACGGCCATTGTGGTGTCCCAGGTTCACCTGCTGTGTTAGCTGAGATGATGACATATCTGGGTTATCGATGGCACCCTGAGTACACCGTGTACGAGTAGTACCAGGACTTTAACCAGGAGCAGTACCGTGCCATCGTCCACCTCTACTCTCGGGAGTATGACTCCACTACTGTGCTGCACACTGCTCATGGTGTTGGAGTGACCATCGATATGGCAGTCCACGATGCTGCTTATGCTACTCTGACACATCTTCGTGGAGAGTATCGGGAGTTGGACACCTCCCCTTTCAGGAAAATGGCTATCGCATCCGATGTTGGTGCAGAGGGGTACTACACTGCTGCCTACTCCACTGTCACCCGAGAGCCCTTCTACCATCAGAACCTGGTTCTGCATGCTGATGGGCTGGATTGAGCTAACCGAGCTCTTCGCCACGAGTTGTACACCACCCGTCAGCACCTTTACCGTGCTTTGATGTTGTTGCACCCCTTGGTCCTATCTGGTGAGCCGTCGCGATCTGCGATATACCCAGCCAGGACCGTGATGCCCCAGGGTGTCGGCTGTCAAGATGTGGCAGGCTACTCTCTTGCACTTGGTCCTCTTCTGCCACCTGGGCGTCGGGTTCTGCACCAGAGTATCCGCGGACCCCAGGCTACTGACATGGAGGACTTCCCATCACGTCACTACCAGCTGTCAGGCTACAACTACCTCCACAGTTCCTCTTGGGACTGATGTAGTCTTGCTTATTAGTATTAGATGCAGTCGCCGCGAGCCTGCGAGCCGTCTATGATGTCTTTAGTCTATGTACTGAACTCTGTGTACCGAACTCTATGCATGACCTCTTTTGTAAGATATGCCGACTACTATGTAGTATCTATCATGCTCCTTTCATTATGCATGTTTAATCATGAATGATTCTTGTCCTTGCAAAATTCTCAATGCTGAACTACCCATGTTATATAATAGCAGGATGGTTAGACGAGGTGGCCGTGGTCGTGGTGGCAACGCCCCACCACCGCCTAAGTACATGGCTGGTATGATCCAACAGTTCGAACTGAACCGCCAATTCATGGAGAATATGATGGCTTAGTTTCCTCGCCCTAATATGAACCAGCAACCAACTGTGTACCGCAGCTCAACTCGGCCTCTGGATGCTGATGACTGGCTCCGTGACATCACCTATGAGATGGAGTCTACTGATGTAGCCCCTTCCAGCTATGTCACCTTTGCTTCCTTCTTCCTGAAGGGACCCGCTGCTCAATGGTGGGACAGCCACAGGCGTACTCTGCCAGCTGGAACAGTCATCACCTGGCCAGACTTCCAAGTTGCCTTTCGTGCCCACTTCATTCCTTGGGGACTCATGGACCGGAGGAAGCGTGAGTTCCGCAATCTCACCCAAGGCAACAAAACTGTTGAAGCTTATCAGCGGGAGTTTCTGGACTTATCCCGCTATTCTGAAGAAGACATTGCAACTGATGCTCGTAGACAGGAGAAGTTCTGTGATGGCCTTCAAGATGACATCAAGCTCGCACTGCTAGTGCATAACTTTGCCGATTTCGCCACCTTGGTGAACAAGGCCATCAATGTCGAAACTGGGCTGCAGGAACACCAGAGCTCTCACAGGCGCAACCGTGACATGGGCTCATCTTCGGGCCCGCCCTCGCAGAAGCGTAAGATATGGATTCCCAACAACATGTACCAGCCAACTACACCTGTCCCAAGGCAGTCCTATGCTGCACCGTGTCTGCCTCCTCCACCATCTAGGTGTGACGCCCTCGATTCAATCGTACACTAATCATACACGCAAATGTGTACGATCAAGATCAAGGACTCACGGGAAGATATCACAACACAACTCTAGACACAAATTAAAATAATACAAGCTTTATATTACAAGCCAGGGGCCTCGAGGGCTCGAATACATAAGCTCGATTACACAAGAGTCAGCGGAAGCAACAATATCTGAGTACAGACATAAGTTAGATAAGTTTCCCTTAAGAAGGCCAGCACAAAAGAATATACGATCGAAAAGGGCAAGGCCTCCTGCCTGGGAGCCTCCTAACTACTCCTGGTCATCGGTGGCCTCCATGTAGTAGTAGGCACCCTCAGTACAGTAGCAGTCGTCATCGAAGGTGGCGTCTAGATCCTGGGCTCCACCATCTAGTTGCGACATCCGAGAAGAATGGAAAAGGGGGGAAAAGGGGGAGCAAAGCAACCGTGAGTACTCATCCAAAGTACTCGCAAGCAAGGATCTACACTACATATGCATCGGTGTCAATAAAGGGGGTAGTATATGTGGACTGAACTGCAGAATGCCAGAAGAGAAGGGGAAAGCCTAGCCTATCGAAGACTAGCATCTTCAAGCAGCACCAAGCATCTTGCAGCATCAGAAGAGAGATAAGAGTAGCATAAAGTAAAGTAGTAGTAGTGTTATCAACCTCGGCCAGAGATCCTTTGTCGACTCCCTGCGAGAAAGCAATCCCAGAGCCATACTATCCATTTCTCATCTCAAATATCCAGTTCTAGTTGTACCGTAGGACAGGCTATCGATAGATGTTTTCTTCCCTGCAGGGGTGCACCAACTTACCCACCACGCTCGCTTAACTCTGGCCGGACACACTTTCCTGGGTCATGCCCGGCCTCGGCCAAACAATACGCCGCAGCACGACCTAGGCTTAATAGAGAGGTCAGCAAGCCGGACTAAACCTATGCCCCCAGGGGTCATGGGCCATCTCCACGAGAACTCCTACACGTTGCGTGGGCAGCCGGTGAGCAGACCTAGCTACCTCCTTCAACAAGGCAGGTGCTTACGCAGTCCAACCCGGCGAGCGCCGCCCAGTCGCTGACGTCTATTAAGCATCGGCTGGTGTATACGACGCAGAACGCCCATACTATGCCCACGTGATGGTTAATGCTATCAGGCCAGAGGCCCCTCAGATCAAATATCCAAATCGTAGTGGATTAGGAACGCGCGGTAACAAGTAGAGACTCACAAAAGATGTGACCCCGTCGCCCCGTCTCGAGGACTTGTGGCAAGGGCTAAGAATGCCCGGCCATGCCTCGTAATTATCTCGCGGGCACCCTCCAGGTCAACCCGACTCCTCATCACTCGCAAATATGCTCGCGCGGGTACCCCTCAGGGCCGACCCGTCTTTAGTAACATGGTTCAGTGTAAAGTCATAGTAACCATAGTAACCGTGTGTCTAACACCAAGTGGAAAACCTGAGGAATCACCCTTGACGGATTCCACTCGATGTAATCATCAAGGTGAACGTGAGAGGAACCACCCCCGAGGTTCACACTTGAGGGGTTGCACGACAGAGTCGTATCAAAAGTGGTTAAGGAGGAAATCACCCTCGATGACCACGACCGAATAGCTACACTATAGAGATCCCATCAGGAGTGATGTATGAGGGTCCACCCTCGGCACTCGATGGTAACCCTACAGAGTCGAGCAACAAAAGGGGTGTGATGTGATGTGAGGTGTCGGGCTCTGGTCTTCGATCCCGTTTAACAGGTCTTCGATGATGAAGCAGGGGTAACAAGGACAAGGTGGGGGTCACTGATGGATCACTAACCAACCTATACTAAGTAGTTTAGGATAAGCAGGTAAGTTACAATGAGGAGGTTACAAAAGCAGGCTATGCATCAGAATAGGAGAAAATAATAACAGTAGCAAAATCTAATGCAAGCATGAGAGAATGGAATGGGCGATATCGGGATGATCAAAGGGGGGGCTTGCCTGGTTGCTCTGGCAAGGAGGGTTCGTCGTCGACGTAGTCGATCACAGGGGCGGCATCGGTCTCGGGGTCTACCGGAGAGAAGAGGGGGAAGAAACAATAAATATACAGCAAGCATAGCATCACAAAGCATAACATGGCAAAATGTTGTGCCGGGTGTGACCTAACGTATGGCTACACGATAAAGGTGAAGGGGGAATTCAACCGGGAATGTATTCCTGGTTCCGGTCCTATGTCAGACAGACGACCAGAGGGGGAAAGTTCCATGTTCAGATAGTTAGAGGCATCTGACAGGTAAACGGACTGCGTATCCGGATTCGTTGGATTTTTCTGAGCAACTTTCATATAGAAAACATTTTCATCCGAGTTACGGATTATTTTATATGAATTTCTAAAGTTTTAGCAATATTCTGAAATTATTACTAATTTGAAAATTAAGACTAAAATCTATGTGCACACAGAAAGTGTACACAACAGCATGGAGATGAGGCTGACTGCAGGCCCGGTCAACTACTGACTCAGCAGTTGACTGGTCAAAGCTTTGACTGGGTCCACCTGTCATGGACTACTAAAATAAATGGTTTTAGTTATTAGTTTAAATTAATTGGGGGGCACATGTCAGTGGGTGTTAGCTGGGCAGTTAGGTACTAAAGGGGGATTAGCCCCCTCACTAATTAGCCAGGGCCTGGCTCAACAGACAGAGAGCCGGCCGGCCTCTCTGGCTGGGCACGGGCTCAGGCAGCGCCGGCGGCCAGGACAGCTACCTTCAGCGGCGGGAGTGGCCGGCAGTGGGTGACGGCGGGGCAGCGGCCGCGCCGCGCCGGCGGGCGGAGGTGGTTGCGCTGCCAGGCGCGAGGCGCAGGCACGAGTCAAGGCGCCGCAGCATCAAAGCAGTTAGTGGCGGGAGGCACTAGCAGCGGCGGCGCGAGGGGGGCTAGCAGCCGGACCGCGCGTGGGCGCGGTTTGCGGCTAGGGCGTCCAACAGCAGCGGCGACGGAGCCGCAGCAGCCGCATAGCGGCAGCATGAGGCGAGGCTGCAAGCGGGCGGGCGTACGCCTTTGCGCGGCCAGACGGGCATTGGTGGAACGTCGCGGCGCGTGGGCGCGAGCGGGCGCGAGGCAGCCGCGGGTCAGGAGCGCGGACGGGGCAGCCGAGGCGTGGCGTGGGTGCGGTCAGAGGCGGGGCGGGCGCGAGCTCCACAAGAGCTCGGGCACGGTGCGGTGGTCTACGGCGTTCTGGACAAGGGGGACAGGAGGGGAAACGATGGTGAAGCTCACAGTGAGGACGAAGGGTCGGGCAGTGGGCTCGGAGAAGGCCTGAAGACGATTATCCTCGACGGGGATGCACGACGACCGAAGGTGGAAGGTGGAGTCGATCCCGTCGATGTAGGGCTCTGTGCTCGAGCCCGATGGCTCAAGCGATGTGGCAGACGGTGGAGGTTCTCCCCGACGTGGTTTCCGGCGAGGGAGAGCGCGGTGGCCGCGTCCATGGCGTCGGCACGGCAACGGATGCGCACGAGTGTTCGTGCGAGAGGGAGAAGGGAGAGGAAGCGAGAGGAGAGTGGGCGAGATCTAGGGGGGAGGCAGAGAGGGAGAGGGGAAGTGGGGGTGGCAGGGGAGTGGGAGGGCCGCCCGAGGCGTCGCCCTTATCCCCTCCCGGCGTCGGCGCCGGCGAGGTGGTCCGGGGCAATCTGCCCCTGTAGCGACCCGATCGCGTCTCGCATGAACAGGGGAGAGGGGAGGGATCGCCAGCGTGGGCCGACCTGGCTGTTTAGTTAGGTGGGCCAAACCGCCTAGTAGATTAGGCCTTTTTCCTTTTCTATTTTGTTTTCCATTTTCTCTTTTCCTTTGCATTTTCTTTTTGTACCAAATGAGTTTTCTTTTAAACAAAACTTGGCATATAAATCTAACACAATAAATTGTGATGGAACAAAAAGTATGGGGTCAAATAAAGTTGTCTAACCAATTTTTAGAAATTTGGAAAGGCCAATTTTAATTATTGCTCGACCAATAAGTTAAATCCCAGGTGCATCTAGGAATCCAAAAGAGGTTGGTTCCAACGTGAAAAATATCTAGGGATTATTTGCCACACTTTGAACATTTAAGCTTGCATGTTTGAGAAATTTGAATTTTGGACTTTAGTTTGAACTTGAATTTGGATTGCGATTTGGATCAACCGAGGATTAGCAACAGTAATAGTGGTGACGTGGAACCATTAGCACAGGATTACTGTAGCTTAATTATCCGGGCGTCATAATTCTCCTCCACTACAAGAAATCTCGTCCCGAGATTTAAGGGGTGGAGTAAGGGGGAAAGACTCGTGAAGGACGGAGCTCAACACAAGATAGGTACCTGGGGGCTATCTCAATGAACGTGGCATAGAGGCACCTCTCGAGTTGAAATTCAAGAAAGTCATCGAGAGCAAGGTAAGAAGGTGCCATAAGACGCTTCAATCGGGTAGGCAATTTCGTTGCCTGAAACAAAGTGTGAAAGGGGTTCAGAGCAATGGAATAAGTATTTCATCTAATACCAGAATAGATCACTAGGAAGGTGGCTCGTGATTTACATACAAAGCCAAGTGCAAAGAATATTTTGGAGTAAAGGTTGTACATGAGAGTCAGGTTCAATCCTGGCGATCTGTGGGTTATGGGCCTACCATGTGGGTAGAAAGTAGAAATAGTGGTGAAATCTTGCACGGTCATGATAGCAAGGCATGTCAAAGCATAGCCTGTCAGTTATGTTGGCAACATCGTCGGTACCAAGGGCGAGGGATGAAGAGAACCATTTTCCTGCTCGTTGAAACGAGGCGGACCAAAAGGCAAAGTTCTCGTCCATCGGTGGTTACCGGAATGTCATCAACAATAGTAACAGGATCTTACTGACAGAGTTGGGCATCGAGGTGCTTCCTTAAGCAGCGATTTATTACTGCTTAGATCATAAAATTTATAAGAGAGGTTAATCAAACCAACGGAAAGGAAAATGTGTCTATCAAACTTAACAGACCAATGGAAAGGAAAAATGTATTTCACACAAGAATTGGGAGTATATCCTTCCCAAAGAAAAGCGGAGCATGATATAGATGATAGGACATTAAGTGCAAAAGCATTTAAAATAAGGGGCGAGCGAAGAATTAGGATATCACCCATACAACGGTGTTTGGATAATAGATCAAGAAGCATTTAGCATTTTGCTTCAAATGTTTGTGTTGATATTCGGAATACCACAGTCATGCTTCGAGATAGCACTGATATGGTGTTTCAATTAAGGATTGGGTCTGTAGATCATAAGAGATTCAAAGGATCATTTCCAAGATTATCTCGGAACGTAAGGTATAACCAAACAAAAATAGGTCTGTGTTGGTAGGAACTCAAGGACGTTGTCGATGATAACACAATCATCGAGGGGGAACGATGGTATTTCTCATCATGAATTCGATTGATAGCCTAAAACAAGTCATTATATTTGATGGGGATCACGACAGATTTTGTCGAGGTACTATGAAGAGGCCATCGAACGGCGACGACATCAAGCAAAAGGAATGATGAAGCGAAAGGTTATTGGAACCACGGATGCGACACAAGCTCGAAATCAAGCTTGTTGTTTGAGGTGAAATGATAAGATGAGGAAGATCGACATAAGCTTACCTCGTCGTCGGAAGTTGTGATCCGGGAAAAAGGACCGGGTAGCACAGTTAAAATTAGCTCGATAATGATATAGCTAATCAGGTTAGGAATGATGTGATGGAGTATCATTCTAATGAGAATTCACAAGAGGTAGTGCAATGACACAATATCCTCGAGATAACAAGGGGCAATACTCGAGGTAGATCAAAAATAGAGGTTGGACAGATGAAATGATCTGCAGAAGACAAGTATTTTAACTTGTCCGAGATATGGAATTAAGGAGAAACTATGGTCGGAACCACGGTTATGAATGATCAAACCACCGATACAAGATGAACTTATAACAAGGGGTAATCATTTTTACGAGCAGCTTCCACGATAAGTTCTACATCGGGTCCATTGGCATGATCAAAAAGGTTCAAGGTCGACTCCCACTTCTTCAATGCATAACCTTTCATTCACTCCTCGTTTTCGAAGAAATTGTAGTGTTGAAATTATATCTGGCAAAACACCAGAAGAGTATGACTCGTGAAAACTCTCGGGTTCACATGGATTAGGGAAGGCATAGGTTCAACTCATAGGGGCATCTTAGGAACATATACCACAAACCTCAGGAGTAATATAACACAAGCACGAAGGCAGAGCATGGTTGAGAAGGCAGAGGATACAATTTACCAAAGGCATTATGTATCCGAGGAAAGGCTCAAAAGGTTATTGAATATGAAGGACGTTGCCGGATAAAATCCAACAAAGGATCTGGCGGTCCACATAGGATCTGATGTGAGTATCGGTACTCAACCAGAAGAAGAAAGAATGCAAAGGCTTCGGATTATAGAAACATCTGAATAATTCAACGATCAAGTTGAAGGGAACTAGGTGGACAATCATTACAACATGATTGGCCGAGATCCAACTCATGTCTAGAATGACGTATGAGCAGGAAGGTCAAATTTCAGGGTTCGACTGATGATTGCGAGCAATCGCAACATAAAGAATCAATAGGCTCAGGATGACAAGGACAAGGGATGTTAATGAATATTGCTAGACATATGGATTTAACCATAATGTAGGCAGACAAGACTTTCGGGAGCACTAGACTGCAGAGGATCTTTGGGAGATCGAATTGCATTCGAAGAATTTTTGTGAGACATAAGATCAACTGGGGATGAACGAATCCCCGATAAGTGTGAGGAATTTTTCGTAGGGTTATTCAGGCGGAAAAGAACTGCAAAGCAGTCGGAAAAAGGATTCTCGAAAGTCGAATAATACTTTCAGGTATCTTGTAATAACAAGAACAACTAGGGATTGAAGTAAGAACGGCAAGGGTATGCAGTTATCCATAAGGATTCAACGGTGTTAAGGGATTGCGAAAGAAATGAACACAAGTTCTCGGGAGTAGATCGGAGAGTATCTTCGAATTCTTCCTGTGAAGCAGGCGATCATATGGAATGAAGGGGCTCTCCGGGTGGAAGTGGTTACTAGATCCTAGAGTCAGAGTTAGCAAAATCATTTAACCCGAATAGAGGAGAGATCAGAATCCCAGAGTAAAGATGAGGAATAAAAGATCCTAATACCACCCAATGGCGACGTGGGCCCGTAAGCCACACAGCCAAGTTAGTAAAACAGTTTTGGACGACTAGATTCAACTTCGGCCAAGGAGTTGGAAAGGAGGCTACCTCCAGGCAGTCGGCTCTGATACCAACTTGTGACGCCCTGTCTCGATTCAATCGTACACTAATCATACACGCAAATGTGTACGATCAAGATCAAGGACTCACGGGAAGATATCACAACACAACTCTAGACACAAATTAAAATAATACAAGCTTTATATTACAAGCCAGGGGCCTCGAGGGCTCGAATACATAAGCTCGATTACACAAGAGTCAGCGGAAGCAACAATATCTGAGTACAGACATAAGTTAGATAAGTTTCCCTTAAGAAGGCCAGCACAAAAGAATATACGATCGAAAAGGGCAAGGCCTCCTGCCTGGGAGCCTCCTAACTACTCCTGGTCATCGGTGGCCTCCATGTAGTAGTAGGCACCCTCAGTACAGTAGCAGTCGTCATCGAAGGTGGCGTCTCGATCCTGGGCTCCACCATCTAGTTGCGACATCCGAGAAGAATGGAAAAGGGGGGAAAAGGGGGAGCAAAGCAACCGTGAGTACTCATCCAAAGTACTCGCAAGCAAGGATCTACACTACATATGCATCGGTGTCAATAAAGGGGGTAGTATATGTGGACTGAACTGCAGAATGCCAGAAGAGAAGGGGAAAGCCTAGCATATCGAAGACTGGCATCTTCAAGCAGCACCAAGCATCTTGCAGCAGCAGAAGAGAGATAAGAGTAGCATAAAGTAAAGTAGTAGTAGTGTTATCAACCTCGGCCAGAGATCCTTTCTCGACTCCCTGCGAGAAAGCAATCCCAAAGCCATACTATCCATTTCTCATCTCAAGTATCCAGTTCTAGTTGTACCGTAGGACAGGCTATCGATAGATGTTTTCTTCCCTGCAGGGGTGCACCAACTTACCCACCACGCTCGCATAACTCTGGCCGGACACACTTTCTTGGGTCATGCTAGGCCTTGGCCAAACAATACGCCGCAGCCCGACCTAGGCTTAATAGAGAGGTCAGCACGCCGGACTAAACCTATGCCCCCAGGGGTCATGGGCCATCTCCCCGAGAACTCCTACACATTGTGTGCGCGGCCGGTGAGCAGACCTAGCTACCTCCTTCAACAAGGCAGGTGCTTACGCAGTCCAACCCGGAGCACGCCGCTCAGTTGCTGACGTCTAACACCAAGTGGAAAACCTGAGGAATCACCCTTGACGGATTCCACTCGATGTAATCATCAAGGTGAACGTGAGAGGAACCACCCGGAGTACCCCTCAGGGCCGACCCGTCTTTAGTAACAGGGTTCAGTGTAAAGTCATAGTAACAATAGTAACCGTGTGTCTAACACCAAGTGGAAAACCTGAGGAATCACCCTTGACGGATTCCACTCGATGTAATCATCAAGGTGAACGTGAGAGGAACCACCCCCGAGGTTCACACTTGAGGGGTTGCACGACAG
This sequence comes from Triticum aestivum, assembly GCF_018294505.1. Classification (NCBI taxonomy): domain Eukaryota; kingdom Viridiplantae; phylum Streptophyta; class Magnoliopsida; order Poales; family Poaceae; genus Triticum; species Triticum aestivum. The sequence goes on from NC_057808.1 coordinate 43,046,406, forward strand.
AGTCGTATCAAAAGTGGTTAAGCAGGAAATCACCCTCGATGACCACGACCGAATAGCTAAACTATAGAGATCCCATCAGGAGTGATGTATGAGGGTCCACCCTCGGCACTCGATGGTAACCCTATAGAGTCGAGCAACAAAAGGGGTGTGATGTGATGTGAGGTGTCGGGCTGTGGTCTTCGATCCCGTTGAACGGGTCTTTGATGATGAAGCAGGGGGAACAAGGAAAAGGTGGGGGTCACTGATGGATCACTAACCAACCTATACTAAGCAGTTTAGGATAAGCCGGTAAGGTACAATGAGCATGTTACAAAAGCAGGATATGCATCAGAATAGGAGCAAACAATAACAGTAGCAAAATCCAATGCAAGCACATGAGAGAATGGAATGGGCGATATCGGGATTATCAAAGGGGGGCTTGCCTGGTTGCTCCGGCAAGGAGGGGTTCTCGTCGACATAGTCGATCACAGGGGCGGCATCGGTCTCGGGGTCTACCGGAGAGAAGAGGTGGAAGAAACAATAAATATAAAGCAAGCATAGCATCACAAAGCATAACATGGCAAAATGTTGTGTCGGGTGTGACCTACGTATGGCTACACGATAAAGGTGAAGGGGGAATTCAACCGGGAATGTATTCCTGGTTCCGGTCCTGTGTCAGACAGACGACCGGAGGGGGAAAGTTCCATGTTCAGATAGTTAGAGGCATCTGACAGGTAAACGGACTGCGTATCCTTATTCGTTGGATTTTTGTGAGCAACTTTCATATAGAAAACATTTAATCTGAGTTACGGATTATTTTATACAAATTTCTAAAGTTTTAGCAATATTCTGAAATTATTACTAATTCGAAAATTAAGACTAAAAGCTATGTGCACACAGAAAGTGTACACAGCAACGTGCAGATGAGGCTGACTGCGGGCCCGGTCAACTGCTGACTCAGCAGTTGACTGGTCAAAGCTTTGACTGGGTCCACCTGTCATGGACTACTAAAATAAATGGTTTTAGTTATTAGTTTAAACTAATTGGGGGGGCACATGTCAGTGGGTGTTAGCTGGGCAGTTAGGTACTAAAGGGGATTAGCCCCCTCACTAATTAGCCAGGGCCTGGCTCAACAGACAGAGAGCCGGCCGGCCTCTCTGGCTGGGCACGGGCTCAGGCAGCGCCGGCGGCCAGGCCAGCTACCTGCAGTGGCGGGAGTGGCCAGCAGTGGGTTACGGCGGGGCAGCGGCGACGGCCGCGCCGGCGGGCGGAGGCGGTTGCGCTGCCAGGCGCGAGGCGTGGACACGAGTCAAGGCGCCGCAACAGCATAGCAGTTAGCGGCGAGAGGCACCGAGCGGCACTAGAAGCGGCGGCGCGAGGGGGGGTCTAGCAGCCGGACCGCGCGTGGGTGCGGTTTGCGGCTAGGGCGTCCAACAGCAGTGGCGGCGGAGCCGCAGCAGCCGCACAGCGACAGCAGGAGGCTAGGCTCCGAGCGTGCGGGCGCATGCCTTTGCGCGGCCTGACGGGCGTGGGTGGAACGTCGCGGTGTGTGGGTGCGAGCGGGCGCGAGGCAGCCGCGGGTCAGGAGCGCGGACGGGGCAGCCGAGGCTTGGCGCGGGTGCGGTCAGAGGCGGGGCAAACGCGAGCTCGACAGGAGCTCGGGCGCGGTGCGGTGGTCTACGGCGTTCGGGACTAGGGGGACAAGAGGGGAAACGACGGTGAAGCTCACAGTGAGGACGAAGGGTCGGGCAGTGGGCTCAGAGAAGGCCTGAAGACGATGATCCTCGGTGGGGATCCACGACGACCGAAGGTGGAAGGTGGAGTCGATCCCGTCAATGTAGGGCTCCGTGCTCAAGCCCGATGGCTCAGGCGATGTGGCAGACGGTGGAGGTTCTCCCCGACGTGGTTTCCGGTGAGGGAGAGCGCGGTGGCCGCGTCCATGGCGTCGACACGGGAACGGATGGGCATGAGTGTGGGCGAGATCTAGGGGGAGGAAGAGAGGGAGAGGGGAAGTGGGAGTGGCAGGGGAAGTTGGAGTGGCAGGGGAGTGGGAGGGGCGCCCGAGGCGTCGCCCTTATCCCCTCCCGGCGTCGGCGCCGCCAAGGTGGTCCGGGGCAACCTGCCCCTGTAGCGACCTGGTCGCGTCTCGCGTGAACAGAGGAGAGGGGAGGGATCGCCAGCGTGGGCCGACCTGGCTGTTTAGTTAGGTGGGCCAAACCGCCTAGTAGATTAGGCCTTTTTCCTTTTCTATTTTGTTTTCCATTTTCTCTTTTCCTTTGCATTTTCTTTTTGTACCAAATGAGTTTTGTTTTAAACAAAACTTGGCACATAAATCTAACACAATAAATTAAGATGGAACGAAAAGTATGGGGTCAAATAAAGTTGTCTAAACAATTTTTAGAAATTTGGAAAGGCCAATTTTAATTATTGCTCGACCAATAAGTTAAATCCCAGGTGCATCTAGGAATCCAAAAGAGGTTGGTTCCAACATGAAAAATATCCAGGGATTATTTGCCACACTTTGAACATTTAAACTTGCATGTTTGATAAATTTGAATTTTGGACTTTAGTTTGAACTTGAATTTGGATTGCGATTTGGATCAATCGAGGATTAGCAACAGTAATAGTGGTGACGTGGAACCATTAGCAGAGGATTACTGTAGCTTAATTATCCGGGCGTCACACTAGGCAGCCAAGACTTCCAGCTCCACCACCCCGAGCTCCTGTTCCCACTCCCAATAATGGCTTGTGCTACAAGTGTGCTCAACCAGGTCACCGTGCCAGGGACTGCAATCAGAACCAGAATCAACTGGCCCTTCCCGCAGCTGGCCGTGGAAGCAACCAGCCCCGCAACAACAATGCCAAGTCTTATCGCCGTGTTCATGCCAACCACGTTGATCTGAACGAAGCTCAAGACCAGCCCACTACTGTGATGGGTACACTCCTCGTTAATTCAGTACCAGCATCCGTTTTATTTGATACAGGTGCATTGCATTCATTCATGTCAGAAGATTTTGCGTTCATGCATAGCATTAAAAGCGAAGACATGAATGCTTCCCTGTTAGTACATACCCCTGCGGGCCAATGTCGAACCTCCATGATTTGCAACGACGTCCACGTTGAAATCGAAGGACTGAAATTCCTTGTCTCTCCCATCGTACTGAAGTACTGTAGCATTGATCTCATTCTGGGAATGAATCGGTTAACATCGCATACTGCTTCTATCATTTGCGCCACTAAGACCGTCCATCTGCTACACCCTTCTGATGAAATAATAAGCTACAATGCTCGACTGGTTCAGAATGCCGAGGCACGGCTTTATGCACTGAATGCATTGAACACTGCACCACTCGAGGGCATTGAGAACATTCCCGTCGTGCGCGAATTCCTCAACGTCCTTCTTGATGAACTTCCAGGGATTCCCCCTGCTAGAGCTGCCGAATTCATCATCGTCTTGAAACCAGGCACCACTCCTATAGCCAAATGACCCTACAAGATGCCGCCGCATGAACTCATTGAGCTTAAGGAGGAAATCGACAAATCTCTTCGCAAAGGTTTCATTCACCCAAGTTACTCTCCTTGGGGAGCACCTTCTCTCTTTGTCAAGAAGAAGGATGGGACAAACCGATTAGTCCAAGACTACCATCCTATAAACCAAGCTACCTTTCAGAATAAATATCCTCTTCCTCGGATCAATGATCTGTATGATCAACTGGCTGGTTCATCAGTGTTCTCTAAACTCGACTTGAGGTTGGGTTACCACCAGATCTGTGTTCGTGAAGAGGATATCCCAAAGACCGCCTTCGTGACTCGATATGGTTCATATGAGTACACCGTCATGTCTTTCGGCTTAACCAATGCTCCAGCCACCTTCTCTCGTTTGATGAACTATATATTCATGGATAACCTCGACAAGTTCGTCGTGGTTTATCTGGATGATATCCTGGTATTTTCCAAGAACAAAGAAGAACATGTTGAACATCTTCATATTGTGCTGGAAAAGCTACGAGAGCATCAACTATATGCCAAGTTCTCCAAATGTGAATTCTGGCTACCCGAAGTAACCTATCTTGGGCATGTCATCTCCGTCAACCCTAAACGAGTCCAAGCTATTCTCGAATGGACTCCTTCGAAGAATGTCAAGCAAGTCAGAAGTTTTCTCGGACTTGCCAGCTATTGCCGTCAATTTGTCGAGAACTTCTCCAAGATCGCCAGGCCTCTGACTAACCTGTTGCATAAGGGCGTCAAGTTCCAATGGACAGACAAATGTCAGGAAAGTTTCCAGGCACTCAAAGACAAGTTGACTTCTGCCCTAGTGCTAGCTCCACCTGATACTAAGAAGGACTTCGTCATTTACTGCGACGCTACCCGTCAAGCATTAGGCTGTGTCCTAATGCAAAAGCGCAAAGTGATTGCTTATGCCTCTCGTCAATTGCGCCCTCATGAAGAGAACTACCCGGTTCACGACCTCGAGCTTGCTGCTGTCATTCATGCATTAAAGCAGTGGCAACATTACCTTCTCAGTAATCGTTGCGAGATCTTCACCAATCACCAAAGTCTGAAGTATCTGTTTACTCAGCCAGACCTGAACCTTCGCCAGCAAAGATGGATGGAGACAATTGCAGACTTTGACTTGGGTATTTCCTATACACCAGGCAAGGCTAATGTAATGGCTGATGCCTTGAGCCGCAAGTCTTACTGCAACCATCTCGAGGTTCGCAAAGTTCAGCCCTCGCTTGTTGAAGAATTCAGAAAGCTGAACCTCCATATTGTTCCTCCGGGTGCACTCACTCCCCCTCCTAAGGAGTTTTGCAAGATGAACCTCCATGTTGTTTCCTAGGGTTCCCTCAATATCCTGGCTGTCGAATCAGATCTCTTGGACTCCATCAAGAGAATTCAAGGATATCACTCTCAAGCCCACAATATTAAGCGCTACCTCGCAGAAGGAAAGCCCTCATTCTTCACTATTGTTAATGATGGCACCTTGTACTTCAAGGGCCACCTAGTGGTGCCATGTTTGGAGGAAAGCCTGGATATGACACAGGAGGTTATGAAAGAAGCTCGTGATACAACTTTGTCTATTCATCCCGGTAGTACAAAGATGTACCAAGACATTCGCCAGAGATTCTGGAGGTCTAATATAAAGCAAGACATTGCTCGTTATGTTGCTAAGTGTGACGTTTGCCGTCGTATCAAAGCAGAACATCAAAGGCCTGCTGGAACTCTGCAACCTATCTCTATTCCTGAATGGAAATGGGACCATGTTGAAATGGACTTCGTCACTGGATTTCCCAAATCGCAGAAAGGTAAGGATGCTATTCTTGTCGTCATTGACCGGCTTTCTAAAGTTGCACATTTTCTGGATGTCAAAGAACGATCACTACTAGTCAGCTTGCAACTCTCTACATGTCCAGAATTGTTTCACTTCATGGTATTCCACTGGTTATCAGTTCGGACCGTGGCAGCTTATTCACTTCAAGATTCTGGGCAAGTTTCCAAGAAGCTATGTGAACTCATCTGTCGTTCAGTACTGCGTTTCGTCCTCAGTCGCAAGGGCAAGTTGAACATGTCAACCAAGTTCTCAAAGACATGCTTCGAGCTTGTGTTATTTCCTTCGGCAAGAAATGGGAGGAATCTCTCCCGTATGCTGAGTTCTCCTATAACAATAGCTATCAAGCTAGTCTGAAGATGGCCCCATTCGAAGTATTATATGGACAAAAGTGCCGAACCCCTCTGAACTGGTCAGAAACTGGGGAACGCCCACTCTTCGGTCCGGATATTATCCAACATGCCGAAGAACAAGTCCGCATTATTCGTGAGAATCCCAAGACTACTCAGTCACGTCAGAAGAGTTAGTATGACCGTCATCATAAAGACATGGTCTATCAACCTGGCGAAAAGGCTTATCTTCGAGTCACACCAATGAAGGGTGCTCACCGCTTCGGGATCAAGGGCAAGCTAGCTCCTCGCTATATTGGTCCATTCACTATTCTGGAAAGGCGTGGAAAAGTGGCATATCAACTGGAGCTTCTGCCAAACCTTTCTCAGGTTCACGATGTGTTCCACGTATCACAACTCCGCCGCTACTTCAAGGATCCAATCCGAGCAGTGGATCATGAAGTGCTCGAATTGCAACAGGACCTCTCCTATAAAGATCATCCGGTACGCATTCTCGACCAAGCTGAACACCGCACACGTCAGAAGACGATCAAGTTCCTCAAGGTCAAGTGGTCGCATAACTCTGAAGACGAAGCCACTTGGGAACATGAGGATCGCCTGCGTGATGAATACCCCGCACTGTTTCCTTCTACCTCCTAAATCTCGGGACGAGATTTCTTGTAGTGCAGGAGAATTGCAACGCCCGAATAATTAATCTACATTGAAACTCTGCTAATGATGCCACGTCACCTCCGTTACTGTTGCTAATCTCTCGTTAGTTCAAAAACCGGTACAAAAATCAAATTCAGAATATGGCAAACAACAAAAGTTTTCAAACATTAAAACAAAAATGCTCGGATGGAGCCAAATATTACATAGGTAATTATAGTGAAGAAAACACATGTTTAGGAAAATGCTAAGATGCTCTAAAATAAATAAAACAGAATAAGGGAAAAGAATAAAAACAAAAAAACATAACGAACAAAGATAAAAAAAAGAAAAGAAAAGCAAACCCCCCCACTGGGCCATCAGGCCCAGCTGGCAGTCAGGCCAGCCCGCTGGCCCAGCTGGCCACCCCACACTCCCCATAACCCCCTGCCCCGAAACACTAACCGACACCCCACCCCACTCTCTCCGCCCACTCATCCCCCCACATTGCTCTCTCTCCCTCCCCGATCCAGATCTGGATCGGGGAACGGACCACGCCGTCGCCGCCCGGACCCCGTCGGAGCCACCTCGTCAGAATAGACCTCCCCGCCGGACTGCCTCCCCGTCGCACGTCGTCCCAGACCTCCTCCCCGCGCCCCATTGCCCATTCCTTACGGCCCCAGTGAGCCCGGCCTCTCTTCCTCTCTGCCCCTCGCGCTCACCAAGGCCTCGTGGCCTTCTTCCCCGTTGTCACCCGAGCTCGCTGGAGCTCGTACTCCCGTCGCTCGCCTTGCTCCCGCACCGGATGCTGCTGCTCTGCATCACTGCGCCCGCGGCCACCCCCGCCGGCCACCGCGGCCCCCGCCCCTGCCTGCTGCTTCCACCTGCTGCCATCGACCACCGCGCTCGCCGCATCGTGGATGCGCTCGACCCCTTCCCGTGCGCGCGTCGCCCATGGGGGCCGCTCCGTCTCCACGCCGGTGTCATACGCTCGTGCCCTCACCCCCCTCGCGTCCGCTCCGCCTCTCCGGCCGCACCAGCGCCGCCGCACTCCGCCCTGCCGACCAACGCCCGCCGCCTGCATCCTCGCGCACACCCTGCGCCGCCCCGCCTCCACTGCTGCTCGCCGCCACTCGTGGACCGGCCTCCCTCCGCGGGCGCCATCCGCGGGTGGGTGAGCCCTTCCTCGTCTGCTTGCCATGGCCGCGCTCCGGCGAGCCACCCACGGTGCCCCAGCTGGCTCCGCTTGGGACTCGCCCGTCCGGGTGCCCATGCCCGGCGCCCGTAAACCCCACACCCGCTAAGGCCACTAGCCCAATGACAGCCGGGGCCCAGCCCAAGAACGTTTTTGTTAAAAAAACAATTTAAAATAATAATAATAATAATAATAATAAATATTAATTAATTAATTAAGTAGCTAATTAACTTAATTAATCCTGTTTAGATTAACCTAATCACTAGCTAAACTAATTAAACCGGTTTAGTTAGTCTTGGGACTATGAGAGTGGGACCTGCCTGTCAGTTTGACTAAGTCAACTGAGTAGTTGACTGATGACATCATGCTGACCTCATGCTGACATCATAATGACATTTTCTAAATTAAATTAATTTTGTTAATTCTAAAAATGTATTAAAAACTTTGAAAATTAATATTAAATAAACCGTAACTCGGATGAAAATACTTTGTACATGAAAGTTGCTCAAAACAACAAGACGAATCCGGATACCCAACCCGTTCGTCCGGCACACATCCCTGGCATAGCAACCACGCAAATTTCCCTCTCCGGTTCATTTGTTCGAAAATGCGGAACACTGGGAATACTTTCCCGGATGTTTCCCCCCTTCGCCGGTATCACCTACCACCGCGTTAGGGCACACCTAGCACCGCCCATTGTCATGTCATGCATCGTCATGCATTTCGTTTGCATTATATTTATTGTTTCTTCCCCCTCTTCTCTCGTTATACACCGAGACTGACGCTGCTGCTACCCAGTACGACTACGGTGTTGACGAGCCCTCGTTCTTGCTAGAGCAACCATGCAAGCCCCCCCCCCCCTTGATCACCAGATATCGCCTATTCCTTCTCTCTACTGCTTGCATTAGAGTAGTGTAGAATGTTACTGCTTTCGGTTAATCCTATTCTGCTGCATAGCCTGCCATTGTTCCTACAGTTGTTACCCTTAATTGCAATCCTAAATGCTTAGTATAGGATGCTAGTTTATCATTAGTGGCCCTCATTCTTGTCCGTCTGCTAGGCTATACTATCGGGCCATGATCACTCGGGAGGTGATCACGGGTTTATACATATATACATACATACATACTATACAGGTGGTGGCTAAAGTTGCGTCGGCTCGTAGAGTACCCGCAAGTGATTCCGTTGTGGGGGCTGAAAGGACAGGTGGCTCCATCCAGGTAGTGATGGGGCTGAGTTCCCGATGGCCCCCGACTGTTACTTTGTGGCGGAGCGACAGGGCAGGTTGAGACCACCTAGGAGAGAGGTGGCCTGGCCCTGGTCGGCGTTCGCGATTACTTCAAAATAACACGCTTAACGAGATCTTGGTATTTGATCTGTGTCTGGCCACTGGCCTATACGCACTAACCAACTACGCGGGAACAGTTATGGGCACTTGACGTCGTGGTATCAGCCGAAGCCTTCTTGACGTCAGCGACTGAGCGGCGCACGCCAGATTGGACCGTAAGCCTGCGCTTGTATTAAGGGGGCTAGGTTTGCTTCCTGTCGCCCTCACAATGTGCAGGTGTGCAATGGGCGATGGGCCCAGACCCCTGCGCCATAGGATTTTGACCGGCGTGCTGACCTCTCTGTTGTGCCTAGGTGGGGCTGCGACATGTTGATCTTCCGAGGCCGGGCATGACCCAAGAAAGTGTGTCCGGCCAAAGGGGATCGAGCGTGTTGGGTAATGTGGTGCACCCCTGCAGGGAAGTTTATATATTCGAATAGCCGTGATCCTCGGTAACAGGACGACCCAGAGTTGTACCTTGACCTTATGACAACTAGAACTGGATACTTAATAAAACACACCCTTCCAAGTGCCAGATACAACCCGGTGATCGCTCTCACACAGGGCGACGAGGGGAGGATCACCGGGTAGGATTATGCTATGCGGTGCTACTTGGTGAACTTACCATCTACTCTCTTCTACATGCTGCAAGATGGAAGCTGCCAGATGCGTAGTCTTGGACAGGACTAGCTATCCCCCTCTTATTCTGGCATTCTGCAGTTCAGTCCACCGATATTGCCCCTTTACACAGATAACCATGCATATGTAGTGTAGATCCTTGCTTGAGAGTACATTGGATGAGTACTCACGGTTGCTTTTCTCCCTCTTTTCCCCCTTTCCTTTTTACCTGGTTGTCGCAACCAGAGGTTGGAGCCCCGGAGCTAGACGACACCATCGACGACGACCCCTACTACACCGAGGGTGCCTACTACTACGTGCAGGCCGTCGACGACGACCAGGAGTAGTTTAGGAGGATCCTAGGCAGGAGGCCTGCGCCTCTTTCGATCTGTATCCCAGTTTGTGCTAGCCTTCTTAAGGCAAACTTGTTTAACTTATGTCTGTACTCAGATATTGTTGCTTCCGCTGACTCGTCTATGATCGAGCACTTGTATTCGAGCCCTCAAGGCCCCTGGCTTGTATTATGATGCTTGTCTGACTTATTTATTTTTAGAGTTATGTTGTGATATCTTCCTGTGAGTCCCTGATCTTGATCGTACAAATTTGCGTGTATGATTAGTGTATGATTGAATCGGGGCGTCACAAAAATAGACCTGGGGACCATAGGTTTCACTAGTGGCTTCTCTCAAGATAGCAAGTATTACGGTGGGTGAACAAATTACTGCCGAGCAATTGATAGAAAAGCACATAGTTATGACAAATATCTAGGCATGATCATGTATATAGGCATCACGTCCATGACAAGTACACCGAAACGATTTTTCATCTACTACTATTACTCCACACATTGACCGCTATCCACCATGCATCTAGAGTATTAAGTTCATAAGAACAGAGTAACGCATTAGGCAAGATGACATGATGTAGAGGGATAAACTCAAGCAATATGATATTAACCCCATCTTTTTATCCTCGATGGCAACAATACAATACGTGCCTTGCTGCCCCTGCTGTCACCGGGAAAGCACACCGCAAGATTGAACCCAAAGCTAAGAACTTCTCCCATTGCAAGAAAGATCAATCTACTAGGCCAAACCAAACTGATAATTCGAAGAGACTTGCAAAGATATTTAAATCATGCATAAAAGAATTCAGAGGAGAATCAAATATTGTTCATAGATAATCTTGATCATAAACCCAAAATTCGTCGGATCTCGGCAAACACACCGCAAAAGAATTACATCGAATAGATCTCCAAGAAGATCGAGGAGAACTTTGTATTGAGATCCAAAGAGAGAGAAGAAGCCATCTAGCTAATAACTATGGACCCGAAGGTCTGTGGTACAGAAGGTCGTGGCGGTGGAAATAGTGTTTCATGGTGCTCTCGGATGTTTTCAGGGTATATGAGTATATATAGGCGAAAGAAGTAGGTCGGTGGAGCCACAAGGGGCCCACGAGGGTGGGGGCATGCCTACCCCCCTGGGCCGCCCTCCTACCTCGCGGTCGCCCTGTTGCTTCCTTAACGTCCACTCCAAGTCTCCTGGATTGCGTTTGTTCCAAAAATGATCCTCGCGAAGGTTTCATTCCGTTTGGATTCCGTTTGATATTCCTTTTGTGCGAAACACTGAAATAAGCAAATAAACAGCAATTTGCACTGGGCTTCCGGTTAATAGGTTAGTCCCAAAAATAATATAAAAGTGCATAATAAAGCCCATTAAACATCCAAAATAGATAGTATAATAGCATGGAACAATAAAAAATTATAGATACATTGGAGACGTATTAAGCATCCCCAAGCTTAATTCCTGCTCGTCCTCGAGTAGGTAAATGATAAAAACAGAATTTTTGATGTGGACTGCTACCTAACATAATTTTCAATGTAATCTATTTATTGTGGCATGAATGTTTAGATCCAGAAGATTCAAGATAAAAGTTCAATACGGACATAAAAATAGTAATACTTCAAGCATACTAGCCAAGCAATATGTCTTATCAAAATAACATAGCCAAAGAAAGCTCATCCCTACAAAATCATATAGTTTGGCCATGCTTCATTTTCGTCACACACAATGCTCCCATTATGCATAACCGCGATGACAAGCCGAGCAATTGGTTCATACTTTTTAACGCGCTTCAGCCTTTTCAACCCTTACGCAACACATGAGTGCAAGCCATGGATATAGCACTGTAGGTGGAATAGTATATGATGATGGGGGTTATGTGAGAAGACAAAAAAGGAAGAAAGTCTCACATCGACGCGGCTAACCAACGGGCTATGGAGATGCCCATCAATTGATGTCAATGCGAGGAATAGGGATTGCCATGCAACAGATGCACTAGAGCTATAAGTGTATGAAAGCTCAAACTGAAAACTAAGTGGGTGTGCATCCAACTTGCTTGCTCACGAAGACCTAGGGCATTTGAGGAAGCCCATCGTTGGAATATACAAGCCAAGTTCTATAATTAAAAATTCCCACTAGTATATGAAAGTGACAAAACAAGAGACTCTCTATCATGAAGGTCATGGTGCTATTTTGAAGCACAAGTGTGGAAAAAGGATAGTAACATTGTCCCTTCTCTATTTTTCTCTCATTTTTTTATTTTTTATTTGGGATTCTTTGGCCTCTTTTATTTATTTACTCACATGGGACAATGGTCTAATAATGATGATCATCACACTTTTATTTACTCATAACTCAATGTTACAACTCGATACTAGAACAAAAATATGACTCTATGTGAATGCCTCCGGCGGTGTACCGGGATATGAGATGAATCAAGAGCGACATGTATGAAAGAATTATGAAAGTGGCTTTGCCACAAATACGATGTCAACTACATGATCATGCAAAGCAATATGACAATGATGGAGCGTGTCATAATAAATTGAACGGTGGAAAGTTGCATGGCAATATATCTCGGAATGGCTATGGAAATGCCATAATAGGTAGGTATGGTGGCTGTTTTGAGGAAGATATAATGAGGCTTATGTGTGATAGAGCGTATCGTATCACGGGGTTTGGATGCACCGGCGAAGTTTGCACCAAATCTCGAGGTAAGAAAGGGTAATGCACGGTACCGTAGAGGCTAGCAAATTGCGGAAAGGTAAGAGTGCGTATGATCCATGGACTCACATTAGTCATAAAGAACTCATATACTTATTGCAAAAGTTTATTAGCCCTCGAAGCAAAGTACTACTACGCATGCCCCTAGAGGGATAGATTGGTAGGAAAAGACGATCGCTCATCCCCGACCGCCACTCATAAGGAAAGCACTCAAAAGAACACCCCATGCTTCAAATTTGTCACACAAAGTTTACCATACGTGCATGCTACGGGACTTGCCTACTTTAACATAAGTATTCATCAATTGCACAATTGCCCAACTAGAACGACTCTAACATTACCACCTTTATATCTCAAAACCATTATCAAGTATCAAATTTATCATAGTATTTAATGCACTCTATATGAAAGCTTTTATCATACCCATCTTGAATGCCTATCATATTAGGACTAATTTTATACCCAAAGCACATTACCATGCTGTTATAAAAGACTCTCAAATAATATAAGTGAGGCAAGAGAGATCAACAATTTCTATAAAATAAAACCACCACCGTGCTCTAAAAATATAAGTGAAGCACTAGAGCAAAATTATCTAGCTCAAAAGATATAAGTGAAGCACATAGAGTATTCTAATAAATCCTGATTAATGTGTGTCTCTCTCAAAAGGTGTGTACAGCAAGGATGATTGTGGTACACTAAAAAGCAAAGACTCAAATCATACAAGACGCTCCAAACAAAACACATATCATGTGGTGAATAAAAATATAGCCTCAAGTAAAGTTACCGATAGACGAAGACGAAAGAGGGGATGCCTTCCGGGGCATCCCCAAGCTTAGGCTTTTGGTTGTCCTTGGATTTATCTTGGGGTGCCTTGGGCATCCCCAAGCTTAGGCTCTTGCCACTCCTTATTCCATAATCCATCAAATCTTTACCCAAAAACTTGAAAACTTCACAACACAAAACTCAAACAGAAAATCTCATGAGCTCCGTTAGTATAAGAAAACAAATCACCACCTTAAGGTACTGTAATTAACTAATTCTTTATTTATATTGGTGTTAAACCTACTGTATTCCAACTTATCTATGGTTCATACCCCCTGATACTAGCCATAGATTCATCAAAAATAAGCAAACAGCACACGAAAAACAGAATCTGTCAAAAACAGAACAGTCTGTAGTAATCTGTATCAAACGTATACTTCTGTAACTCCAAAAATTCTGAAATAAATTGGTGGACGTGAGGAATTTTTCTATTAATCATCTTCAAAAAGTATCAACCTAAGATCACTCTCCAGTAAACAATTGTGGCTAATCTCGTGAGAGCTAAAGTTTCTGTTTTTTTACAGCAAGATCGCAAAGACTTCACCCAAGTCTTCCCAAAGGTTCTACTTGGCACAAACACTAACTAAAACATAAAACCACATCTTAACAGGAGCTAGATGAAATATTTATTACTAAACAGAAACAAAAGCAAGAAACAAAAATAAAATTGAGTTGCCTCCCAACAAGCGCTATCGTTTAACGCCCCTAGCTAGGCATAAAAACAAGAATAGATCTAGGTACTGTCATCTTTGGTATGCAATCCATAAGTGGCTCTCACAATAGATTCATAAGGTAATTTAATTTTCTTCATAGGAAAGTCTTCTATGCCTTTCTTTAATCGGAATTGGAACCTAATATTTCCTTCTTTCATATCAATAATTGCACCAATCGTTCTAAGGAAAGGCCTACCAAGAATAATAGGACATGTAGGATTGCAATCTATATCAAGAACAATGAAATCTACGGGCACATAATTCCTATTTGCAAAAATAAGAACATCATTAATCCTTCCCATAGGTTTCTTAATGGTGGAATCCGCAAGATGCAAATTTAGAGAACAATCATCAAATTCAAGGAACCTAACACATCACACAAAGTTTTTGGAATCGTGGAAACACTAGAACCCAAATCACACAAAGCATAGCATTCATGATCTTTAATGTTAATTTTAATAGTAGGTTCCCACTCATCATAAAGTTTTCTAGGGATAGAAACTAGTAATTCAAGTTTTTCTTCATAGGATTGCATTAAAGCATCAACGATATGTTTGGTAAAAGCTTTATTTTGAATATAAGCATGAGGAGAATTTAACACGGATTGCAACAAGGAAATACAATCTATTAAATAACAATTATCATAATTAAATTCCTTGAAATCCAAAATAGTGGGTTCATTGCTACCTAAAGTTTTGACCTCTTCAATCCCACTTGTACCAATTTTTGCATCAAGATCTAAAAACTCAGAATCGTTGGGACGCCATTCAACTAAAGTTGACTCATTGTAGTCCCATATTTAACAAGATTCAAATTGGAAAACAAAGATTTAATAGGGTACATATCAATCACTTTTAGATCTTCATCCTTATTACCTTGAAAACTAGAAGAACACACTTTTACAAAGCAATCTTTTTTAGCACGCATCCTAGCGGTTCTTTCTTTGCACTCATCAATGGAAATTCTCATAGATTTGAGAGACTCATTGATATCATGCTTAGGTGGAGTAGATCTAAGTATCAAAGAATCAACATCAAGAGAAATTCTATCCACGTTCCTAGCCAACTCATCAATCTTAGGCAATTTTTCTTCAATCAAAGCATTCAAATTCTTTTGCGAAATCATAAATTCTTTAACACTACTCTCAAAATCAGAGGGCATCTTATTAAAATTTCCATAAGAGTTGTTGTAGGAATTACCATAATTATTAGAGGAATTACTAGGGAACGGCCTAGAATTAAAGTTTCCTCTATGCGCGTTGTTACCAAAATTGTTCCTACCAACAAAATTCACAACCATAGATTCATTATTAATCTCAATAAAAGTAGACAAAGCCATATCATTAGGATCAGAAGAAACACTCTTATTAGCAAACAATTTCATAAGTTCATCCATCTTTCCACTCAAAACATTAATATCTTCTATCGCATGAACCTTTTTATTAGTAGATATTTTGGTGTGCCATTGAGAATAACTAACCATGATATTATCTAGGAGTTTAGTAGCTTCTCCTAAAGTGATTTCCATAAAAGTACCTCCCGCGGCCGAATCTAAAAGATTTGTAGAAGCAAAATTCAATCCGGCATAATTTTTTTGTATAATCATCCATAAATTGAAATTACGTATAATTTTTGTGTAGGGCAATTACGTATCATTAATTTCATCCTCTCCCAAGATTGTGCAACATGCTCATGATCAAGTTGCTTAAAATTCATAATATCGTTTCTAAGATAGATGATCTTAGCAGGAGGAAAGTACTTAGAGATAAATGCATCTTTGCACTTATTCCATGAATCAATACTATTTTTAGGCAAAGAGGAAAACCAAGTTTTAGCATGATCTCTAAGTGAAAACGGAAATAGCTTCAATTTAACAATATCATTATCCACATCTTTCTTCTTTTGCATATCACACAAATCAATGAAGTTGTTCAGATGGGTAGCGGCATCTTCACTAGGAAGGCCGGAAAATTGATCGTTCATGACAAGATTCAACAAGGCAACATTAATTTCACAAGATTCAACATCGGTAATAGGAGCAATCAGAGTGCTAATAAAGTCATTGTTGTTGGTATTGGAAAAGTCACACAATTTAGTATTGTCTTGAGCCATCGTGACAATCAATCAATCCAACACACAAGCAAACAAGAGGCAAGCAAAAAGAAACGAACGAAAAAGGGCAAATAAAACGCCAAGGGTGAAGTGGGAGAGAGGAAAACGAGAGGCAAATGGCAAAGAATGTAATGCGAGGGATAAGAGTTTGTGATGGGTACTTGGTATGTCTTGACTTGTGCGTAGATCTCCCCGGCAACGGCGCCAGAAATCCTTCTTGCTACATCTTGAGCATGCGTTGGTTTTCCCTTGAAGAGGAAAGGGTGATGCAGCAAAGTAGCGTAAGTATTTCCCTCAGTTTTTGAGAACCAAGGTATCAATCCAGCAGGAGACTACACGCAAGTCCCTCGTACCTGCACAAACAAATAAGAACCTTGCAACCAACACGATAAAGGGGTTGTCAATCCCTTCACGGCCACTTGCAAAAGTGAGATCTTATAAAGATAATAAGATAAATATTTTTGGTATTTTTGTTGTATAGATTGAAAAGTAAAGATTGCAAAATAAACGGCAACAGAAATAGCTAGTTGATGAAAGATTAATATGATGGAACATAGACCCGGGGACCATAGGTTTCACTAGTGGCTTCTCTCAAGATAGCAAGTATTACGGTGGGTGAACAAATTACCGTCGAGCAATTGATAGAAAAGCGCATAGTTATGAGAATATCTAGGCATGATCATGTATATAGGCATCACGTCCGTGAAAAGTAGACCGAAACAATTCTGCATCTACTACTATTACTCCACACATCGACCGCTATCCAGCGTGCATCTACAGTATTAAGTTCATAAGAATAGAGTAACGCATTAGGCAATATGACATGATGTAGAGGGATAAACTCAATAAATATGATATAAACCCCATCTTTTTATCCTCGATGGCAACAATACAATACGTTCATTGCTGCCCCTGCTGTCACTGGGAAAGGACACCGCAAGATTGAAACCAAAGCTAAGCACTTCTCCCATTGCAAGAATGATCAGTCTAGTAGGCCAAACCAAACTGATAATTCGAAGAGACTTGCATAGATATTGAAATCATGCATAAAAGAATACAGAGGAGAATCAAATATTGTTCATAGATAATCTTGATCATAAACCCACAATTCATCGGATCTCGGCAAACACACCGCAAAAAGAATTACATCGAATAGATCTCCAAGAAGATCGAGGAGAACTTTGTATTGAGATCCAAAGAGAGAGAAGAAGCCATCTAGCTAATAACTATGGACCCGAAGGTCTATGGTAAACTACTCACGCATCGTCGGAGAGGCCATGGTGTTGATGTAGAAGTCCTCCGTGATCGATTCCCCCTCCGCCGGAGCGCCGGAAAAGGCCCCAAGATGGGATCTCACAGGTATAGAAGGTTGCGGCGGTGGAAATAGGGTTTCGTTGTGCTCTCGGATGTTTTCATGGTATATGAGTATATCTAGGCGAAAGAAGTAGGTCGGTGGAGCCATGAGGGGCCCACGAGGGTGGGGGCGCTCCTACCACCCCTGGGCGTGCCCTCCTACCTCGTGGCCGCCTCGTTGCTTCCTTGACGTCCACTCCAAGTCTCCTGGATTGCGTTTGTTCCAAAAATGATCCTCGCGAAGGTTTCATTCCGTTTGGATTCCGTTTGATATTCCTTTTGTGCGAAACACTAAAATAGGCAAAAAAACAGCAATTTGCACTGCGCTTCCGGTTAACAGGTTAGTCCCAAAAATAATATGAAAGTGCATAATAAAGCCCATTAAACATCCAAAACATATAATATAATAGCATGGAACAATCAAAAATTATAGATACGTTGGAGACGTATTACACAATTACATGGGCGGACTTTGAGGCTGCCATGGCCGAATGGGTGGTGGATCTAGAGGCAGCCAAAGCCGCACAGAAGGAGCGGAAAAGGCAGAAAGCAGTCAAGAAAAGATAGTCCCGCTGCCGCAAGAAAGAAGAGGCCGCACGCCGTGGTGAGGAGAGCTTGGCGGAAATCAAAGCACGGTGGGCTGCTGCCTACAAGGCCGGGAAGGAGAATGCCGGTGTCTGGCCAGCATGCCCCGATGGCAGCATGTAAGAAGTAGTTTAAGTTTGCAGTATTAGAGCAAATTACTAGTAGTATTTTAAGTTTGTAGTATTAACATACAATGTCGGTAAGAGCATCCTTTGAGGGCTTTGAGCGTTGGTTAGCATGTGTGCCCATGTGCATTTTTTTGCGTTAATCATTAGAAGATCACAAAACACACGGTTTCTATGCCGTACCCGTCTGTGTTTTTTGCGTTAATGATCCATAAGTCAGTTACATGTGCGATGTTTCCTAATAAACCAGGCGTACCATTGACCAAAAAAATCAACTACACATGTACATTTTTTTGAAGATGGGATCTGCCAATTTTCTGTTTTCTCACACACGAGTATTTTACTCGCTTCGTCTGCGTTGTGTGTTTCCCCCGCCCAAGTTTCAAGTTTCGTAGTAAAATTTTCATTAGGCGCGCGATTTCATAATTTATTCCTCCAAGCACATCCCACCCATCAAATTTCCTCAGTATCCCCCCCCCGGCGCCTCCCCCTACCGGCATCTCAAACCGCCGCCGCCGCAACCACAGCTTCAACCACATGTAACGCCCACGATGCGGCTATATCTCCCACGTGTCGAGGCACGACTTAGAGGCATAACCGCATAGTGGTTTTGTCGCAAGAAGGGTCATCTTCACAGAATCCCATGTAATGAACAAGAATGGGATAAAGAGTTGGCTTACAATCGCCACTTCACACAATACATAAATATTATGCATACATCATCCAAAATACAAGCATATGGACCGACTACGGTCAAAATCCAGAGGAAAATAAGACAACCCCAATTGCTAGATCCCCGATCATCCCAACTGGGCTCCACTACTGATCATCAGGAAAAGACACATAGTAACGACCACGTTCCTCATCGAACTCCCACTTGAGATCGACGCCATCATCTACACTGGCATCGTCGGCACCTGCAACTATTTTGGTAGAATCTGTGAGTCACGGGGACTCAGCAATCTCACACCCGCGAGATCAAGACTATTTAAGCTTGTAGGAAAGGATGGTGTAATGAGGTGGAACTGCAGCGGCAAAAGCATATAAGGTGGCTAACTTGCGCAAATGAGAGCGAGAAGAGAAGCAACGGAACGGACGTCATCTAGCAATGACCAAGAAGAGGTCCTGAACACCTACTTACGTCATGCATAACTCAGACCGTGTTCACTTCCCGGACTCCGCCGAGAAGAGACCATCACGGCTACACACGCAGTGGATGTATTTTAATTGGGTCAAGTGACAAGTTATCTACAACCGGACATTAATAAATTCCCATCTGCCTCATAACTGCGGGCACGGCTTTCGAAAGATAATACCCTGCAGGGGTGTCCCAACTTAGCCCATCATAAGCTCTCACGGTCAACGAAGGATAAACCTTCTCCCGGAAAAACCCGATCAGTCTCGGAATCCCGGTTTACAAGACATCTCGACAATGGTAAAACAAGACCAGCAAAGCCACCCGAATGTGCCGACAAATCCCGATAGGAGCTGCACATATCTCGTTCTCAGGGCACACCGGACGAGACATCCTACGAGTAAAACCAGACCTCGAGTTTCCAGGAGGGGGCCCCGCAGTCTGCTCAGTTCGGACCAACACTCGAAGGAGCACTGGCCCAGGAGGGGTTAAAATAAGATGACCCTCGGGCTCGCGAAAACCCGGGGGAAAAGGCTTAGGTAGCAACTGGTAAAACCAAGGTTGGGCCTTGCTGGAGGAGTTTTATTCAAGGCAAACTGTCAAGGGGGTTCCATAAATCACCCGACCGTGTAAGGAACGCAAACTCAAGGAACATAATCCCGGTATAACAGTAACTAGGGCGGCAAGAGTGGAACAAAACACCAGGCATAAGGCCGAGCCTTCCACCCTTTACCAAAATATATAGATGCATTAATTAAATAAGAGATATTGTGATATCCCAACATATCCATGTTCCGACATGGAACAAACTTCAACTTCACCTGCAACTAGCAACGCTATAAGAGGGGCTGAGCAAAAGCGGTAACTTAGCCAAACAACGGTTTGCTAGGAAAGGATGGTTAGAGGCTGACATGGCTACAATGGGAGACATGATATAGCAAGTGATAGGTAGCGGAGCATGGCAATAGAGCGAACAACTAGTATAGCAAAGATAGAAGTGATTTCGAGGGGTGGTCATCTTGCCTGCAAGGTTCTCAGAGTTGTCGAAAGCTTGATCCTCGTAAGCGTACTCGGCAGGTTCCTCGTTCACGAACTCGTCTCCTGGCTCTACCCAAGACAAGAACACAAACAAACCGAACCACAATCAACAACGAGGAATGCGCAAGCAACATGATGCAAAACATGTATGATATGCAAGATATGATATGCGATGCATATGCGTGCTCCGGAAGGAAAATTATGAACATGGCAGTAACTTGGCAAACCAAGCATGCCACTGGAAAGATGAGATGATTTCGGTCGAAATCGATATAAAGATCACCGGAAACGGATGCACGGTTTGCAAATGACAAGCAAAACAAGAATGACGCGAATCTGCGATAAACAGCAAGATAGCACTCAAAATGCAACAAGTAACAATGCTACAGCACCCCAACATAGCAACAAAGCACATGGCAGTAATCTACAGGAGATGCTTGACAAAATATGCACACTGAGCTACGGTTAGTTCACAACATATCAAGCCCAAACAAGCATGGCAAAAGTGCAAAAGAATACAGGTTCACAGACTTGGTGAAAAACTGGACATGGCAGAAATCAGCATCAGGTAGCAATGTTCAGAGCACGAAATCAACATGCTACAAGAACTTAACATAGCAAAACAAGGCATGGAAGTGTTCAACTAAATGCACATGAAAAAAGTCCCTTACTGACCATAAGCCAAAAAGGACCAGAAGATATGATGGCAAGCATGTAAACATAGCAAGTTTCGTTATCAGGTTTCAGACTTAGCAGAAAACAGAGCATGGCAGAAATATTAATATGTAGGCCTCTTTGTGAGCTTGATGCACTCACTAAAGAGCAATGCATGACAAACCAAGCATACCTACAGCAAAATGGCATGTTTATGAACCTATCCATGGCAAGAACAATTGCATAGCATGTACGGATCAACTACAATAAGCTTGGCAAGATTGCATATCATGTTAAGAATCTGCCAGAAATGTTTTATAGCAAAAGTAGAGCAAGATTGAGTCATGCTATGGCACTCCATAATTGCAAACAATTGCAGGAATGGATCCATTACAACTATAGCTACAAAACATACTTACTGAACATCTCCAAAATATGCATGGATGTCTCTGTGGCATCAAGTTTACATGCCAACAAAATTACAGCAGACAAGGACTTAAGAGAAATCACTAAGTCCCTGAAATCAGAAATATTACGGGGCCTACTTTGCATGCTTGTGCTGGTCACCACAGAGATCACAAAAATACATGGACTACACCACTGGAAAGATGGCATGGCATACTTCAAAACACATGTAGAGCTCATGCTCAAAAGATGCACAGAATAAATGATACAAAAATGACAAATCTCCAATTTCTGATAAGAACCAGAGAATAACAGCAACTAGCCCTCTTCCAACAGAGATTTGGGCATCAAGATGACCTCTAATGAACTTTGTGCAATTGAAAAAAATGAAGAGCATCACGAGGCGAACAATTTGACATATTACACGCGCAAATCGGAGCTACATGCACAGAGTTATGGAGCTACGAACATGGCAAGATGCTGAGGAAATCTGAGGACAGAAGAATTTCGGGGTCGCGAGAAAAGTCAACGGGGGAATCTACCAGATCGGATCGAGCCGTTCTCGGGCTCGTGCTCGTCGGCCGGAGGAGGAGAAGTGGCCGGCGGTGGCGGCCGACGCCGGAGGAGGAGGGGGCCCGGAGGGCGGCGGTCGCCGGCAGGGGCGGCGCGGCAGCACCGGCGGGCGGCGGCGCCGGCGGGCCCGCGGGCGGCGGCCGGAGGTCCAAGGCGCGGCGGCGGCGGGACGGCAGCACGGCTACCGGCGGCGGCGGCCGCTGCGGCGGCGGAGGCGCGCGGAGGCAGGCGCGAGGCGGCGGCGGATCGGGCCGGGCGGGCCGGCGGCGTGGGGAGAGGGAGGAGGCGACGTGGCGCGCTGCGATTCGTCGGGGCGCGGCGGCGGACGTGTCCGGCGGGGTACGGACGCGTCCGGCGGCGCGGAGGGATTTTTCTAGGGTTTAGACTGCGAATGTATTTCGGGATGCCCACATATTTATAGGTAGAGGGAGCTAGGAGGCTCCAAATGAGGTGCGGTTTTCGCCCACACGATCATGATCGAACGACCTAGAGCATGGAAGAGAGTTTGGTGGGTTTTGGGCTGATTTTAGAGGGGGGTTTTGCTGGACACTCAAAAGGACTTTGCGGATGCCCGGTTAACCGTTCGAGTACCAAACGACCTCCGAATGGAACGAAACTTGACCGGTAGTCTCCGGGTGGTATATAAAGACCACTTGACAAGCCTCGGTCCATTCCGAGAAAGTTTGACACACGCACACGAAAGAAAACAAGAGGGGTGCACCAGAGGAGATAGGAGCACCGGATTGCAAAACGGACAACGGGGAAAATGCTCGGAAGCATGAGACGAACACGTATGCGAATGCAATGCACATGATGACATGATATGAAAATGCATGACAAGACAAAATACAAAACGAAAGACAAAACCCGACAACGGAGGGAAAAACATATCACATAGCCGGAAATGGCAAGAGTCGGAGTTACAAATATGGCAAGTTACATGCGGGGTGTTACACCACATCTACGTTCTGTTCGGATCTAGTCAGGTAATCCACCTATCTCTATGACGGCCCCGGCCTGATTGATTAAATGGCGCATGCGAAACATCCTCCTGCCTCCAAATCCCCGCCGCCAGGAGCTGATGGCGGTCCATGGCGCGATGGCCGCTGTGCATGTTGACCCGGAGGAACACCTCGCCTCCGCCGCCGCCGACATGGTCTAGGCTCTGGCCCAGATGAAGTGCCCCAGCGACTACCCCCCCCCCCCCAGGACTTAACAGGTAAGATATGACTAGCTAAATATTACCAATACCACTTGCAACGGCTATGATTTGTGTGGTTGATGTATTAAGCATGTTTGCACCTTGTTTATTTCAGTACTGCATAATGTGTGATGTTCAAATATTATCGTGTCCAGCTCAATTTCACCAATACCAGCAACAAACTTACAAAACATGACTCAGGATATCACTAGAGATGCTGCCCATTTGCTATTTTTAGTGGATGCTAACCCTGTTGTACTTAACATGCCTGTCCATGTACTTACGCAGGGTCATAACGGCCGATGTTGTTGTTTGCCGTCGAGGTTAGCTGCATCCCATGTCTTACAGTATTTCACATCATTTGTGCAATTGCAGTTTAACTTCTATCATTTACTGGTTGCCTGTAGGTACACATGTCAGTGGCACTGATCCATGTTTCGA
Source organism: Triticum aestivum (assembly GCF_018294505.1). NCBI lineage: Eukaryota > Viridiplantae > Streptophyta > Magnoliopsida > Poales > Poaceae > Triticum > Triticum aestivum. The sequence goes on from NC_057808.1 coordinate 43,070,055, forward strand.
CCTTGAGAAACAGCTCGCCTCCACTGTCGCTGACTTTGGGTGGGCTCTGGCCAAGATGAAGTGCCCCAAGAACTACCTCTCAGGACTGACCAAGTATGTACTCACCAGTTTAATCTTACCAATACCAATTGCAATTAATGGCTATGTTTTGTACGGTCGATGTATTAAGCATGTTGTAGTAAACATGCCTAACACGTTTTAGCTATTTCCCTACATTTTTATAGACAACTAAGCCATTATCTGCTCTGGCAACACCTGCCTTGTGATGTTTAACTCTACCAATTGCATTTTTATCTGTACCGGTTTCAATGGCCATTAAGCCTATTGCAATTAACAGTTGTATCCATTTTTAAAGAGTTGTATTTCAATGGCTACAAACATACAAAACATGAATTAGGATGCTTTTAAGCCTGTTGCAATTAACAGTTGTATATATCCATTTTTTAATCCGTCCCTTTGCTACCGTGATACTCTTTCGCAATGAAGATATCACTACAGATGCTGTCGTTTTATTACCATTGGCTATTTTTGGTGGATGTTAACCCTGTTGTAGTTAACATTGGTTTTCCATGTACTTACACAGGGCTATAATGGGTGATGTTGTTGTTTGCCGTCGAGGTTAGCTCCATCTCATGTCTTATACACCATCTATTCCTAAATATAAGTATTTTTAGAGATTCCAATATAGACTACATAAGGAGCAAAATGAGTGAATCTAGATTCTAATCTAAACTAGATCTATAATTCTATATACATCCGTATGTAGTTCATATTGAAATATGTAAAAAAAATACTTGTACTTAGGAACATAGGTAGTTGTATTTTACATCATTTATGCAATCTCAGTTTAGCTTCTAACATTTACTGGTTGCTTGTAGGTACATATATGAGCGGTACTGATCCACGCTTCGATCCCTTTTGCGTATGAGACAATGAGATATTCACGAACAAGCGTCAAGTGAGGAAACTAAGAAAGATTGTTAGGCAAAAGAAACGGGTGATTGGAATTAAGCTCTTTATTTACACTTTGTCCAAGACAACAGTGAACTTTAGCATTATAAGCAATGTGTTGCCTTTTCCCCCTGCCCACAACAAGTTACTCTATTAGACCTCAGTATCTGATATTTTTCTCTTTTCAATGGTTTCCAAAGCTATTTACTGATGATTACCTTGCAAACTACATGACCGGAGTGGAGGCAACTAAGGTCAAAGTATATAATTCATGCTACTATGATAATGCTCTAGAAATCTTCCTGAAGGCAGTGAAGGATGAGCGGGCGATCGTCACAAGGGGTTGGACAAAAGTGGTGCGTGCCTATGGCATGCAAGAAGGTAAATTAGGGCATTCCACTTCTTCAACACCATCGGTAGTCAAACTAATTTACACTTGTCTCTTCACCTTTACCGCCTTTAAATATTGTGGTTCATCATAGTTAATTGTTGTCTAATCCTGTAATTACTGAACATATTGTACTGGCAAATTTATTTATGAATTCGTTGTTGAACCATTGTGCTGAGAATTTGAATTGCACGTTTCATATTTCAAAATTTCCAATTCAAATAATAAATTATAGGCAAAAATAAAAATATACAAGAGCTAATAAAATAATGTGCACATGGTTAGAAAGAAAACAATGTGTGCGATATAAAAAGAGAACAGACGGTCATGGAACTTTGGAAATGGTTCTGGCAGTAAAAGCGCTTGTGATGGATAGCTCAATGCCACGCAGTTTTCTTCATCAAATCGTGTGTGATGTAGTTGATAAAAGAAAACGGTTAACCAAGGTAGAGCATGTGTGATAGTTACACCTTTCACACACGAGCCTATACATAAAACTGTGTGGGATGTACATACGAACGGAAGCGTTTTCCCTGGATTGACTGTGTGGGATGTACATAAGAACGGAAACGTATTCCTTGGATTGACTGTGTGTGATATACATACGAACGAAAATGTTTTTCTTGGATTCACTGTATGGGATGTACATACGAACGGAAATGATTGGGTTCCGATGCCTCGCCCCATCGCACACGAGCTCATTTTACCCCAGCCTGTGTCCCAGGAGGGCCTTTCCCCGATGGTTTGTGGGTCATGTGGGAAGGACCCCCCTATCGCCCACACTCACTTGGCGACGGTTCCAAATGCCGTCGCGGAAAGGGGTTAAAAACAGTTTGTATAGCACCTCGTTGTACGAGTGTCAATTCAATATTTAAAATGAACAGGAAACTGAAACATGAATATTAAGTCTACTACTACATACATGCAAATGTTTGAAGAAAATATGCCCTAGAGGCAATAATAAAGTTGTTATTTTAAATTTCCTTATATCATGATAAATGTTTATTATTCATGCTAGAATTGTATTAACCGGAAACTTGATACATGTGTGGATACATAGACAAAAATACTGTGTCCCTAATAAGCCTCTACTTGACTTGCTCGTTAGTCAAAGATGGTTAAGTTTACTAACCGTAGACATGTTTTTTCATTTGATGAACGGGGTCACATCATTAGGAAATGATGTGATGGACAAGACCCATCCGTTAGCTCAGCATATTGATCGTTAAGTTTTATTGCTATTGCTTTCTTCATGTCATATACATATTCCTTTGACTATGAGATTATGCAACTCCCGAATACCAGAGGAATACCTTGTGTGCCATCAAACGTCACAACATAACTGGGTGATTATAAAGATGCTCTACTGGTATCTCTGAAGGTGTTTGTTGGGTTGGCATAGACCGAGATTAGGATTTGTCACTCCGAGTATCGAAGAGGTATCTCTGGGCCCTCCCGGTAATGCACATCATAATAAGCCTTGCAAGCAATGTGACTAATGTGTTAGTTGAGGGATGATGTATTATGGAACGAATAAAGAGACTTGTCGGTAACGAGATTGAACTAGGTATGAACATACCGATGACAAAGGGAATAACGTATGTTGCCATTACGATACGATCGATAAAGATCTTCGTAGAATATGTGGGAACCAATATGAGCATCCAAGTTTCCCTGTTGGTTATTGACCGGAGAGGTGTCTCGGTCATGTCTACACAGTTCTCGAACCCGTAGGGTCCGCGCGCTTAACGTTCGATGACGATTTTGTATTATATGAGTTACGTGATTTGGTGACCGGATGTTGTTCGGAGTTCCAGATGAGATCACGGACATGACGAGGAGTCTCGAAATGGTCGAGAGGTAAAGATTGATATATAGTACGATAGTATTCGGGCATCGGATGTGATTCGGAGTGTACCGGGTACATATCGGAGTACCGGGGGGGTTACCGGAACCCCCTGGGGAATAATGGGCCTTATGGGCCATAGGAGGGGAGCACACTAGCCCACTAGGGGTGGTGCCCCCCTAAGGAAGGAGGCGGAATAGGAGAAGGAGGAGGGGGTTCGCCCCCCTTTCCTTCCTCCCCTCTCTTCCCTTTTTCCGCTCTCTGGTAAAAGGAAAGAGGGGGGCCGGATTGGACTAGGGCCCCAAGTAGGATTCCTCGTACTTAGGGCGCCCCAAGGTAGTCCCCCTCCCCCTCCCACCTATATATACGTGGGGAGGGGGCACCTAGAACACACACCAACGATTGTTAGCCGTGTGCGGCGCCCTCCTCCACAGTTTACGCCTCCAGTCATATTGTCGTAGTGCTTAGGCGAAGCCCTGCACGGATTACTTCACCATCACCACGCCGTCGTGCTGACGAAACTCTCCCTCGACACTTTGCTGGATCAAGAGTTCGAGAGACGTCATCGAGCTAAACATGTGCAGAACTCGGAGGTGTCGTACATTCGGTGCATGATCGGTCGAAATGAGAAGAAGTTCGACTACATCAACCGCGTTGTGAAATGCTTCCGCTTTCAGTCTACGGGGGTACGTGGACACACTCTCCCCCACTTGTTGATATGCATCTTCTAGATAGATCTTGCGTGAGCTTAGGAATTTTTTTGAAATTGCATGCTACGTTTCCAAACAGTGGTATCAGAGCCAGGTCTATGCGTAGATGATTTGCATAGTAGAACACAAAGAGTTGTGGGTGGTGATCGTCATACTGCTTACCACCAATGTCTTATTTTTATTCGGCAGTATTGTTGGATGAAGCAGCCCGGACCAACCTTACACGACCACGTTCATGAGACGGTTCCACCGACAGACATGCAACTAGTTTTGCATAAAGGTGGCTGGCGGGTGTTTGTTTCTCCAACTTTAGTTGAATTGAATTTGACTGCGGCCAGTCCTTGTTGAATGTTAAAACATCAAACTTGATAAATCACTGTTGTGGTTTTTATGCGTAGGTAAGAACGGTTCTTACTAGAAGCCAGTAGCAGCCACGTAAAACTTGCAACAAAAATTTAGAGGACGTCTAACTTGTTTTTGCAGGGCATGTTGTGATGTGATATGGTCAAGAAATGATGTGATATACGTTATTGTATGATATGATCATGTTTTGTAAAAGTTATCGGCAACTGGCAGGATCCTTATGGTTGTCGCTTTATTGTATGAAATGCAAACGCCATGTAATTGCTTTACTTTATCACTATGCGTTAGCGATAGTTGTAGAAGCAATAGTTGGCTAGATGACCACGACGCTACGATGGAGATCAAGGTGTCAAGCCGGTTATGATGGAGATCATGACAGTGCTTTGGAGATGGAGATCAAAGGCACAAGATGATGATGGCCATATCATATCACATATTTTAATTGCATGTGATGTTTATCTTTTATGCATCTTATTTTTCTTAGTATGGCGTAGCATTATAAGATGATCCCTTACTAAAATTTCAAGGTATAAGTGTTCTCCCTGAGTATGCACCATTGCGACAGTTCATCGTGCTGAGACACCATGTGATGATCGGGTGTGATACGCTCTACGTTCACATACAACGGGTGCAAGACAGTATTGCACATGCGAAATACTCGGGTTAAACTTGACGAGCCTAGCATGTGCAGACATGGCCTCGAAACACTGCAGACCAAAAGGTCAAACGTGAATCATATAGTAGATATGATCAACATAGAGATGTTCACCATTGAAGACTACTCCATCTCACGTGATGATCGGACATGGTTTAGTTGATATGGATGACATAATCATTTAGATGACTCAAGGGATGTCTATCTAAGTGGGAGTTCTAAGTATTATGATTAATTGAACTTAATTTATCATGAACTTAGTCCTGATAGTTTTTTGCATATTTATGTTGTAGATCAATGGCCCGTTCCACCGTTCCCTTGAATTTTAATGCGTTCCTAGAGAAAGATAAGTTGAAAGATGATGGTAGCAACTACACGGACTGGGTCCGTAACTTGAGGATTATCCTCATTGCTGCACAGAAGAATTATGTCCTTGATGCGCCGCTTGGTGTGCCACCCCTCCAACAACTGCAGACGTTGTGAACACCTAGCAGTCGCGTGTTGATGACTACTCGATAGTTCAGTGTGCCATGCTTTACGACATAGAATTGGGACTTCAAAGATGTTCTGAACGTCATGGACCATATGAGATGTTCTAGGAGTTGAAGTAAATATTTCAAGAAAATTCCCAAGTTGAGAGATATGAAATCTCCAACAAGTTCTACAGCTGCAAGATGGAGGAGAACAATTCTGTCAGTGAACACATACTCAAAATGTCTGGGTATTATAACCACTTGACTCAGCTGGGAGTTAATTGATAACCCACAAGTATAGGGGATCGCAACAGTTTTCGAGGGTAGAGTAGAGTATTCAACCCAAATTTATTGATTCGACACAATGGGAGCCAAAGAATATTCTCAAGTATTAGCAGTTGAGTTTTCAATTCAACCACACCTGGAAGACTTAATATCTGCAGCAAAATATTTAGTAGCAAAGTAGTATGGAAGTAACGGTAACGGTGGCAAAAGTAATGGTAGCAGTTTTGTAGTAATTGTAACGGTGGCAACGGAAAAGTAACTAAGCAAAGATCAATATGTGGAAAGCTCGTAGGCAATGGATTAATGATGGATAATTATGTCGGATGCGATTCCTCATGCAACAGTTATAACATAGGGTGACACAGAACTAGCTCCAGTTCATCAATGTAATGTAGGCATGTATTCCGAATATAGTCATACGTGCTTTTGGAAAAGAACTTGCATGACATCTTTTGTCGTACCCTCCCGTGGCAGCGGGGTCCTATTGGAAACTAAGGGATATTACGGCCTCCTTTTAATAGAGTACCGGACCAAAGCATTAACACTTAGTGAATACATGAACTCCTCAAACTACGGTCATCACCGGGAGTGGTCCCGATTATTGTCACTTCGGGGTTAGCGGATCATAACACATAGTAGGTGACTATTGACTTGCAAGATAGGATCAAGAACTCACATATATTCATGAAAACATAATAGGTTCAGATCTGAAATCATGGCACTCGGGCCCTAGTGACAAGCATTAAGCATAACAAAGTCATAGCAACATCAATCTTAGAACATAATGAATACTAGGGATCAAACCCTAACAAAACTAACTCGATTACATGATAAATATCATCCAACCCATCACCGTCCAGCAAGCCTACGATGGAATTACACACGCATGGCGGTGAGCATCATGAAATTGGTGATGGAGGAAGGTTGATGATGACGATGGCGAAGGATTCCCCTCTTCGGAGCTCCGAACGGACTCTAGATCAGCCCTCCCGAGAGAGATTAGGGCTTGGCGGCGGCTCCGTATCGTAAAACGCGATGAATCCTTCTCTCTGATTTTTTTCTCCCCGAACATGAATATATAGAGTTGGGGTTGAGGTCGGTGGAGCCTTAGGGGGCCCACGAGATAGGGGGCGTGCCCTCCACCCTCGTGGACAGGGTGTGGGCCCCCTGGTGTTGATTCTTTCGCCAGTATTTTTTATTAATTCCAAAAATATTCTTCATGAAGTTTCATGTCATTCCGAGAACTTTTATTTTTGCACAAAAATAACACCATGGCAATTCTCATGAAAACAGCGTCAGGCGGTTTAGTTCCATTCAAATCATGCAAGTTAGAGTCCAAAACAAGGGCAAAAGTGTTTGGAAAAGTAGATACGTTGGAGACGTATCATTAATCATCCAGATGATAGTGTTATTTACAGCGTTCTTCAATCACTGCCACCAAGCTACAAAGGCTTTGTGATGAACTGTAATTAACATGCAAGGGATGGATAATACAATTCTCGAGCTCTTCGCTATGCTTAAAGCTGCGGAGGTAGAAATCAAGAAGGAGCATCAAGTGTTGATGGTTAACAAGACCACTAGTTTCAAGAAAAATGGCAAGGGAAAGAAGGGGAACTTAAAGAAGAATGGCAAGCAAGTTGCCACTCCCGGGAAGAAGCCCAAATCTGGACCCAAGCCTGAAACTGAGTGCTTCTACTGCAAAGGAACTGGGCACTTGAAGCGGAACTTCCCCAAGTATTTGGCAGATAAGAAGGATGGCAAAGTGAACAAAGGTATATGTGATATACATGTTGTTGATATGTACCTTACTAATGCTCGTAGTAGCGCCTGGGTATTTGATACTGGTCGGTTGCTCATATTTGTAACTCGAAACAGGGGCTACAGATTAAACAATGGGCGTCTGGAATGGTTCCAAGGTCGATGTGATCGCCGTCGGCACGCTACCTCTACATCTACCTTCGGGATTAGTTTTAGACCCGAATAATTGTTACTTGGTGCCAGCGCTGAGCATGAACATTATATTTGAATCTTTTTTAATGCGAGACAATTATTCATTTAAAATCAGAGAATAATGGTGTTCTATTTATGTGAGTAATATCTTTTATGGTCATGCACCCTTGAAGAGTGGTCTATTGTTGTTAAATCTCGATCGTGGTGATACACATATTCATAATATCTTTACCTAATAATAAAGGACGGAGGCTTTCATAGTTCTCCATAAATCACATCTTTATATCCGTTGATTTTGTGTTAATCATAAAGATTGATGGATGAGATTTATCTAGCTTCTTTTTTATGTAAAAAACGGTTTGACTGGAAAAAATATTTGTCCTGTCAAAATATCGAACCCACAATCTTAACTTGCCATCACTTGATGCACCACCAGCTGAGCTTGCCACACATTGCTGTTATTTGAAGGTTCTCTTCTAGCTATATATATATTCTTGGTTTCGTCCCGCAAAAAATAACAAACCCGTCACGGACTCGAACTCTAGACTTCCACTTCACGTATCAATAACAATAACCAACTAAACCATGGTATGGCTTGTGCTGAAACGAGGATGTTACCTTTCAATAGACCCACCTCGCTCCTTTCTATCAGATTCCACCAACTTTTATATGTTTCCGAGTTGAATCTAATAAGCCACCTAAACAATGAGGATGGGGAGCGCAGGAAGGAAAGGATCTAATAGAAAAATCTTGCAGCCATGATGAGCTTCAAAAGGAAAGAAAATAGAGCCTTGCATGGCCATGAGCGAGGAAGAAAAAAAAGGCTTCATGCCCATTTAGATGAGAGAGAGAAGAAATTGGAGCTTTCATTTATGGCATGAATGAGCCAGCAAGGAAAGAGATTATATTAGATGGGAGAGAGAATAAATTAGGAGCCTTGCTATCTCGCGCGCGCGCACTGCAGCGAGCGGTTTCAGACAAGCTACACTTACCCTTTTTAGCAAATCTGGAGATTATGTTTGATCAAAATCATGCATGTACACAGTGGTGAGCATATATACCAAACTGAAGCACACAGAGAAACAGCTAGCAGATTAAATCATCATAGGATCGGATCGTCCAGATTACATCTTTTTTTATTTTTTGACGATAAAACTCAGGCGCTCTGCCATGCATGCATATTTCAGAAGTCGAAACCAAACGGTGGAACACTACATCGATCCTCAATACCGTATCTCGATCGATACCGTATGTCCGTATCTCGATCGATCGATCCTCACATCGTGCATAAGATAGAATCATAGAACTACTCGTCAGTCAGTCAGTCATCACCAGTGCCTCGATCATGAGCTGACCTAATCGGTCCTCAATCCTCCTCACCTCCCAAAAGGAGGGCCAGGGAGCTGACCAAGTCGCCCGCCATGAAGAAGATGGCCCAGTAGATCACGAGGATGTTGTCGGGGTCGACAGCCAACGTGAGGATGAGGTGGACGACGATGGTGAGCACGAGCGCGAGGTCCGCGAGGGCACTGCGGACGCAGAGGTGGCGGCCTGGGAGCAGCAGCGCCAGCGCCGCCACGGCCGCCTGAGTCGCAGCGCAGTACACCATCCCGGTAATGTCCGTCGGCTGGACGCACTGCATGAACATGCATGATGGATCGATATGGATCGGCCGAAGCATCCAAGGGGTTATAGACGGGTCGTAGTACATACATACCAGGTCGCACGGGACGTGGTAGCAGGCGAGGGCGAAGGAGGCGAGGAAGACGCAAGCGGTGAAGAGCGCCCAAGCGCTGACCAGCCGGGCAGCATCCGTGACCGGGATCTTCTTCTTGCCCATGGTCTCGCCGTCGACGTCCATGGTGGATCCAAGCTAGCTAGCTAGCTAGGACAAGACACAAGAGCACACGATTAGTTCAATTTTCTGTCTCATCTTAATTTTCATTTCAAAAGGAAAGGAGGAGAGAGAGAGGTTTCCAACACGACCACGACGAAAGACAAATGAGACGAGATGGACAAAACGGATGTTGAATCCCTGCTCCCTATAGCTATGTGAGAGGGTCGTGTGTTGAAGGAGCTAACTGGAGGCGGCTGCATGTGGAGCTTTTTAACAAGCCGAAGCGAATGGAGCGAGACAGCAGAGCGAAGCAAAGCGACGCCGTGTGGGCCCGCCTCAACACCCACGACGTGTCGAGCCTCAACTTTTTACAGGTCATCAATTAAGTTCTCTCATTATTACAAGTCTATTTATTTACTATTCCCTCCGTCCCATAATATAAGAGCGTTTTTTATATTATAGGATGGAGCAAGTATCTTCTTTGTCTTTCTCACGCTAGAAAGGGAGATGGGGCTTCAAAGAACTACAAAATTCAGCATGATCCTTGTTAAAAAAAGATTAATGACGATTAATGACATGCCTTCATTAAGGCATAAAGTGGTGAGACATCATGTGATATTCAATCCCACAAGTTTTTACTAAGGCATAAAGTGGTGAGGCATCATGTGCTATTCATTCCCACAAGTTTTACTAAGGCATAAAGTGGTGAGGCATCATGTGCTATTCATTCCCACAAGTTTTACTAAGGCATAAAGTGATGAGGCATCATGTGCTATCCAACCCCACAAGCTTTTACTATGGCATAAAGTGGCGAGGCATCATGTGCTATCCAACCCCGCAAGTTTTTACTAAGGCATAAAGTGATGAGGCATCATGTGCTATCCAACCCCACAAGTTTTTATTAAGGCATAAAGTGGTGAGACATCATGTGCTATCCAACCCCGCAAGTTTTCAGTGCACCACCTCTCCAGTGAGCTATCTCTCCTTTCACACTTTTCCTAATTCTTAGGAAAGGACAATAAACCCAAACCATTTTCTATAGCTTTTCCTTTTTTAAAAAAAGTTTGCAAAGTAAGAGACCGGTTCGTCTGCATGAATTAGCTTGCTCTAAATAGCAACACTTGACCAGATGTTGGGACTAGGCGAGCCTAGATGGCCAGCTAGTTATGTTAAGAATGTGTAACGGTCACTGTTTAATTTGTTCTGAGCATATGAAAAACCGATCGATCAAGTCTGAAACTCTCAACACATGAAACATGTCGACATCCAGCAAGAACCTAGCGAATTAACCCCTTGCATTTGATCTGAAGAAAAAAAATGGATGGAGCCAAATTGACACAGTGGTGGCCGCACCAAACTGAAGTAACAAAGAACCTGCAGGTCAAGCCATCACAGTGATCTACGTCTTAACAGAACACAAACACGGTGATCGCCGTAGGTTCACGAGTCGAAACCAAAAGAGAATCTCTAGACCATCATGACAAGATTCAGAGTAAAAGTTTGAAGTCATCTAGAAGCAATCTGAGCCATCTTAAACAGTACTGATGCATGCAGAAACGAAATTAGCACAAGCAAGACCAAAAGTTCAGCAAACAGTCAGTGTAATTAAGCAGAGATCTCTGGACCAATAAGAACAGACAACCGGATCCGTCAAGTTTGAACCAAAATTCATTCAAGCCGCACTCGATAAGGAAACAACCGTTCCGTGCCACAAAATTTCATCAGAAGTGGAAAGGGAACAAACATTGGTCATCGCGACATCCATACGATTGCCCAATCTCTCATCGAAACCCCTACGAACAAAAAGACTGCCCAATCTCTCATCCGAACCACTACGAACTACTCCAGTAAATGATCTTGGAACTGGTCCAGAGAAGGTCTTGGACATTATTAGACGTGGTTGTAGACACTAATTATTTAGTAATAGAAGAATTATTTCACAGCAAAAGTAAGAACTTGTGTGGCTTTTTTTTTTTTTTTGAAGCTGCACACAGACACATGTATATGTACTCCTAGCTACACCTGTATTGCTGTCAGAAAATGAAAAGGAAGAAGAAAAGCTACACCTATATTAGAAAAGAAGCCCATTATTCTTTTTAACAGCAGATCGTATATTATTTTCCTTGTATCCTTTAGCTAATGAGTTGGTTTTCGTTTACATTAGAAAAAGAACAGAGTAGTATACCTGAATTCATGTCTCCAGCTTCACCGTATCTTTGTACTTGACTGAAGTATATGATCTGCACGTATATTGTCCAAAGCTATAAATAAATTCAAAAATAAATATTTTTGTCTAATTACACCCCTCAGACGCAGGAATGAAGTGTACAGACAACAAAACACCTATATGTCCAGCACCAGTTTGCACATCTCCAAGCTCCCGTCTGTCATCTCGTCAAAAGGAAGAATTACAAACGACAACCATCTTCCATAGTTCCTATCGAAGTCACGACCGTATTTGCCAGCACTGGAAGTATGTATCTGGTGTCTCCACAGCACCTGCAGCCGCTCCGTGACTTCCTTCATCATCGTCGATCTGTCCTCCCCTCTCACGCTCAGGCACTGAATGGTGAGGATGATAAGCTTCTCGACGATGACCATGGCCGCAGCATCGTCTGCGATCTTAGAGTCCAGCATTGTTTGGTGCTTGTTTTGGTGAAACATAAGGAGAAAATTATGGGACAATGATCTCTTCTCGCTGGAGTTATCATCGGTGTACAGAGCTTTCTTTCTCGTCATCAGCTCAAACAGAACGACCCCGAGGCTGTAGACGTCGCTCTTGTCAGTGAGGAGGTGGCTGATGAAGCTCTCGGGGTCAAGGTAGCCAAAGGGTCCCCTGGACGAGCATGACACTACCAGAAAATCCGCTTACGCCGACGGCCTCATCTATGCCAACGGCCCCCGTCGGCATAGATAGACCTATGCCGACGGCCTAGGGCAGGCAGTAGGCGTCGAAACGCCGTCGACATACGTCTATCTATGCCGACGGGGCCCGTCGGCATAGCCCGGGCCCACCTATCCGGTCAGCGACCACCGTTTGACGGCGTCGAAACTACGCTGACGGGAGGTAATGGTGGCCGTCGGCATATCTACCGTCGGCATAGAATTGCTAACATCACCAATCCGCGTCGTCCATACGTCATCGATCCGAGGGAGTGGGGGATCATTGTGTGGAAGAGATATGCCTACGGCATAGCCGTCAGCATAGACCTGGCCCATGCCCCTCTGCCACGTCATCGATCCGCGTGCGATGCCACGTCATCGATCCGTGGGATTGTACCTCCGATGTGCACCTATGCTGATGGCCTTATATTTTTTTACTTTATATTATTTTTTGTTTTTCCACAAGATAAATATGCCTTTTCTAAAATAAACATACCCTAACGGTATATTGATTGCCCCCCTTACGAACGTCGCTGTCGCCGTGTCACGGAGGGGGGAAACGGTCGACACAGAGGGAATCTGGTTAGTGGGGGGATTCGGGGTGTAGCTATGCCGCCGATACATCGCACGGTCCCGATGCATATGTGAAAGTGTTTAGGCATGCGTAGACGCCCGTCTTGGGGCTCCGCGGTGTGGCCCCCCCTCCACGCAAGGCAGTGCCGCCGTCACTTGGAGGGGGCCACACCCCGGAGACGCATGCCGCCTGTTCGGACATGCTACCACACCACCCCGCGTGTATGAGGGCCCGGTGCGACGCTCCGGTGGCATTGCTACCCCCCAGGGCCCCCGTCCCGCCTAACCCTGTAGCGTTTGACCACGAGATCTAGCCCTTTGACTTTACAAGGACGGGCTTTGACCAGTGGACCTCTCCACCCGGTTGTGTTAGGTCAGCCCATAAGAACACTTTGGAGCAACATCCGAGCCAAACCCACAGCAAGATCCCCTCCGTGTAGACCCGACGCGTCCGTTTCCCCCCTCCAGGAACCGGCGGTGGCGCCGTCCGTGAGGGGGGCCACAGAGACGCGTGCCGCCTCTTCGGACATGCCACCACACCCCCCCCCCAGGATTCCTGCCCATCACATTGCTTGTTGGCCACTGCGTGTACGCCGTCCGCCTCCTCCTCGCCCCCCCCCCCCCCAGGATTCCTCTTAGGCAGGATCGTCGGCTCGCTTTCTTCGCCTGCGGCGACCTCGTTTGCTTGTTGGGCCTCTTCCAGCTGGGAGGTGAGCACTGAATGACTGGTGAACAGGGCAGCCGATTAGTTCATCTAGCTGCGCTGCAGCTATAGGGGATCAGCTCATGAGGAGTTGAGGGCAGGCTGATGAGTATTTGTGAATGTAGTACCTGGTAATGTAGTTTAGTGTTAATTGGAGCGATAGATCTACTAGCTAGCTAGCAATTGGTCGACTATACTACTAGTTGGCATAATTAGCCTGGATTGTTACATTTCTTTGAGAATGGTAATCTACCAGAGGGTATCAACGACACTGTCATTGTACTAATCCCTAAAGGAAAGGACCCACAGACTTTGAAAGATTTTCGGCCCATCAGTTTGTGCAACGTTATTTACAAGGTCATCTCCAAGTGCCTTGTGAATAGGTTGAGACCAGTACTGAATGATATCATATCGGAGACCCAAAGTGCTTTCATTCCAGGGAGGATGATCACTGACAATGCAATCATAGCATTTGAATGCTTCCATAAGATACAACACAGCAGGAACAAGCATGATACCCATTGTGCTTACAAATTGGATCTTGCAAAGGCCTATGATCGGGTGGAATGGAGATATCTCGAGCAAGTTCTGGGAAAAATTGGCTTCTGTCCGCAGTGGATTAAGTGGATCATGGAGTGCGTCACTTCAGTCAGATTTTCAGTGAAGTGCAATGGGGAACAGTCGGAATTCTTCACACCGACCAGAGGCCTTCGTCAAGGGGATCCACTAAGCCCATACCTCTTTTTATTTGTTGCAGATGGTTTGGGTAGTCTGTTGACCAGAGAGGTGGCGGGTGGACATATCACGCCAATCAAAGTAGCAAGAAATAGCCCCGGCATCTCAAATCTGCTATTCGCTGACGATAGTCTACTATTCTTCAAGGGTACGGTAGACCAAGCGAAATCGGTGAAGAAAGCGCTGAGTATTTTTCAGAGATGTACTGGCCAACTTCTCAGCTCTAGCAAGTGCTCTATCTTGTTCAGTGAGGTGTGTCCAGAGAATGTGAGAGAAGGCATCAAATCGGTGTTGGAAGTAGAAACATCCACTTTTGAGAGCAAGTACTTGGGGCTCCCGACGCCAGAAGGGAGAATGAAGGATGAACACTTCCAACCTATCATGGATAGGCTTGGAAAAAGATGCAACAACTAGAATGAGAGGTTTATGTCATATGCAGCCAAAGAGGTACATATTAAGTCTGTCGCTCAAGCACTTCCCACCTTCATTATGGGAGTCTTCCTCCTTTCAAAAGGCTTTTGTGAGAAATATGAGAAAATGATCAGAGATTTTTGGTGGGGAGATGAGAAAGAGCACAGGAAGGTTCATTGGATGTCTTGGGAACACATGACTCAACCGAAGAGAGCAGGAGGAATTGGATTCAGAGATATGCACATGTTCAATTTGGCGCTGCTAGCGAGGCAGGGATGGAGGCTCATCCAAAACCCAGAAAGCCTGTGTGCATGAGTCCTCAAGTCTAAATACTTCCCTAAGAGCGACCTACTTGATACTGTCTTCTCGTCCGACGCTTCTCCGGTATGGAGAGGCATAGAGCATGGGCTTGAGTTGCTGAAAAAGGGCCTAGTTTGGAGAGTGGGCAATGGTAAACGCATACAGATTCAACGTGACCAATGGCACGGAATGAGGGTTTGAGATCAGTGAGTTTCAGGAGGCCGTCTAGACTCCGTTGGGTTAACCAACTAATTGATCCGGAGACAAAAAATTGGAATTCGGAACTGATTGGAAACATTTTCTTCCCTTTCGATGCAGAGGAAATTCTCAGGATAAATATTCCTTCGGCCGAAGTGGATGACTGTGTTGCCTGGCATTACGAGAAAAATGGCAATTTTACTGTCAGGAGTGCGTATAAACTGGCGGCTAGTCTGGAACGTAACACAGCCGCGGGCGCCTCGTCCTCCGCCTCTGGAGTAGGGGACAGGAGTATTTGGGACGTCATCTGGAAAATGAATATCCCGGAGAGAATCAAGATATTTGGATGGAGAATTGCCGCGGAAACGCTAGCAACAAAGAAGAACAAATGTAAATGTACAATTGTTCATGATAGCATCTGTGACATATGCGGACATGGAGATGAGGATGAATACCATGCGGTATTAGCATGCACTAAGAGCAGAGCGCTGCGGTTTGCTATGAGGAAGGAGTGGGACATCCCGGATGAACAGGAATTCTGGTATACTGGAAGTGACTGGCTCCAAGTTCTGTTGGACAAACATGATCTGGATATGAGAGTTAAAATCCTTCTTTTGCTGTGGCGATCCTGGTTCCTACGGGATGATTGTGTGCACCATGAGGGCAAAGAATCAGTATCGCGATCGGTGTGCTTCCTCGTCAGGTATGAGGAGGAGATAAGAAACCTGTCTATGATAGATGAGACTAAAGGAAAAAGCAGTTGGTCTTTGTTTGTCTCTGGAGCAACCAAACCTCGGGATCTGCCAAGTGCAGAAAGTTCTCCTCTGTGGGACAAGCCACTGATTGGTGAGGTTAAGTTAAACACAGACGCGGCCTTCCTGTCGGAGACTGGGCAGTGTTGGGCGGGTGCTGTCGCCCGCGATCATCAGGGTCGGGTCCTCTTTTCGGCGTGCAGATTGATGAATGCATGCAGAACTGTGGAAGAAGCTGAAGGGCAGGCTATACTGTTGGGTATCGCTGCGCTATCGGCCATGTACCGGGGCAGTCTAATCATTGAAACGGATTGTGCCTTGATTGTGAAGGAACTGGAGGAGGGAAGCCAAAATAGGTCTGCATGCTTCTCAACCATCTGTGATATAAGGAGCACAGCGACGTTTTTCAACTCCGTCAGTGCCAAAGCTGTTAAACGAAACAAGAACAAACTGGCCCATGAGCTCGCGGTCAGGGGCAGGCGAGAAGGTGACTCGCTGATCATTGCGGATGTGCCGATAGGGCTAAGGCCGCTCATGCTATCTGAAAGTACCATGTAGTTGGTTTGTTTGGGTAGTCATTCTAAAAAAAAAAAAGCCTGGATTGTGGTCGTCTTAATTGGATGTAATATTCAACATTTGCTCTGTAGTATGATCATACATCAGTACGTTATATCCAGCTTTTGTATGACTGATGTTGGTGAAATTGCTGCAGTTTACGTACTTATATAATCTATCTAGTATCCTATTCCTGGTGTGCGTGTGCGTGTGTGTGTGTGTGTTTTGCTGGACTATTGCTGGTGCGTTGATTGCATAACAGGCACGGTTGGCCATCCATGGTCGAGACGATGCACGGTCTCCTTCGTGCACTTCTGTTATCTTCATTGCCACTTTTCGTTCCTGGCTAGACGTGAATTCTCGTACGATCACAGTGACTGTGTGATGTTGGGATAATAAATAGGGAAAGGAGAAGAGTAAACATTGTTTAGTTTTGCCATCTTGATTTGTTACAAAGCATCTCTAGTCCCCTGGTTGAATTCGAAACTGGGATGGTAGTAGTAGTATTGCAGCCTGAGTTGGTACATGTGAGGGTACCAATTCCTGTACTCGTACATGTGTGGTGTGCGCTTTCTTGTCTCAGATTCAGAGCTTGAGTACAAAACTACAGTACTTATGTTTGTGATACACAAAGTTTATAGCCCCGGAACCGGCAATCTATGGCAGAATTAGCAGTTGTAAACGGGATAATGAAGAAGCAAAATGCAATGGCTAAAGATCACGATGCCTAGTTCTTTACAAACATTTTCCCCCGTGCTTTTCTTTCCTCATCTCAGGCTAAAGACCATGCATCATGACAAGTTCATCAATGCAGACTTTCACATAACCTGACTAACAGTAAATTGCATTTGCGCAACTCTAGAAAACAACTCGATCAGCAAGCAAGTAAAAACTAGGAAACTAGTTGCATTTGTATTTTTCAACTAGGAAACTACCTAGTATGCTGATACATACCTCTTAGCCCAGCAACCAACCCTGGAAAACTGCTTAATCAGACACAAGTCTAGGAAACTTGACAAAACTAGCAGGAACCACTGCTGAAACACTGAAACATAGCTGAACAACCGACATTTCCGGCATAGAACGGAATCAAAGTGAGGTAATCTCACGAGTCAATCAAAACCGGAAAGAAGGGCATAAACACAACAAGTTGATTGATCAAGTAGACAATGATGACCAGAACAAACTGAAGTACACAAAGAACCCATTTATGAGTTGGTGTGACAATACGAATTACTGTAGTTAGTTGTACATGTGTGTGTGCTCTGAAATTTACAACTCTACTGTCTAAAATTTGTCTGAACCCATTTCTGTTGTCTGAAATTCAGAGCTAGAATACAACACTACTCATATCTGGCGTAAGAATATACAGCAGAATTAGCAGTTGTAAACAAAATATATATGTGATTCAGAAGTTAATGTGACATGCATGTAAAGAAGGTATATCCGTGATTCAGGAATTAATGGCGCCGGAACGGGCATATACAGCAGAATTCACAGTTGGAAACATGGTATAGAAGCAACGCTGCTGGCAAAAATGCAAAGCAGGGCTTGTGCAACATGCATGTACTAATCTGAAACATGTTTCTCTGCATTTAAGCGAGCGAGAAACAGGATAAATAAAGACAATGCATGATGAGAAGCTTATCAGTGCAGAATACTACAGAACCCGACTAACCTCAAGTTGCATTTGCACATCTCTAAGAAACTGCTTGATCGGACAACTAGGACATTGCCTAGCAACAAACAGAAACTAACTTAGCCCGGCAACCAACTCTCCGAAAACTGCTTGACGAGACACAATTCAAGGAAATAAATTACCTAGTAACTTTAGTCAGGTTCTGTAGTTGAACAATCATAACTATTGAAAAAAATCCTGAAACTTAACCCAGCTACCAACATTTCTGTCATATAATCTGGAATTTAACCGAGGTGAGTTCATCAGTCAAAACCGAAAAGGTGGGAATATCAAAGAGTTTCAGTAAGACTGATCCTGTATCTGAATGGCATTTGTCCTACATCATCCACAATCCAAAAACACAACATGCAGTTGAACAATCATGCACACAATGGTGAGGAGAACAAACTGTCGTACAGATAACCTGCAGATCAAACACATCACACTATCATCCAATTTACTACACCTTAATAGATCAGAAACAAGATGACACCGTAAGTTCTTGGAATGGGAATATCAAAGACTTTCAGCTAGAATGAGCCTATATAACTTACGCACAGCATAATACATGGTGCAAAACACACAATGTGCATATGGTAAGGATGACCAGAACAAACAAACTGAAGTAGACAAAGATCCTGCAGACCAAACCATCACAAGATCATCTGCAAACTCAACTTATTATATCCTGTCATGTGCCTGATCATCAAACACACACGCTTTTCAAACATTATCCTAACAACTGAACAACATTCCTTGTATGCATGCATGCATTGGATGATTCAGAGTGAAAATTGGAAGTGAATTGAGCCATCTAAACAGTAACTGATGCAAGCAGGAACAAAATTAGCACAAGCAACAACCAAAGTTCAGCAAACAGTCGGAACAGAGCAACGAGAAGATGAATCAAATTCGCACCAAAAATCATTCAAGTCGTACTGGATAAGCTAGGCAACAATCATTCGGTGCCACAAAATGTGATCAGACGTAGAACACAGTACTCATCACAACATCTCATCTGAACCTCTATTGAACTAAACGGCTGCCCAAATCTCTCATCCGAACCACTACGCACTGCTAGCAGTAAATCCTACATGGCTAAAAACATAACAGAGAAAAACGATCGAGACGACTCACGCATCAGTGCATCTCACTCGCCGGGAGCTACTTGCCTTGCAGAGAAGCTAATTCAGTCGCTGATAGTTTAGCCAAACACTCCTTTACGTCTAGCTCGTCTGAATTCTGGGAGACTACTATCCCTGACTTTATTCTTCCTCAAGTTGTAAACGATATGTCTATTATATGAGGAATAAAGTTGTTGATGCTAAAGAAAAAGCACCAGATATTGCAGTCCTTTATATTTTTGGTACAAGAGATTTCATCAAAGACCATAAGAGTTACATCTGTCTCCGGGATGGTCTCAAGTTAATAATATCCGCCAAACCATAGTACTATCCTGAATTACAGCTGTTAAGATTTAGAAATCACAGTTTGACAGTAATAGAGTAGTAAAAACACTGGATTGGGATCTCGTGCCTTCTTCATTACCACATTGATTGAATGGTTGTATGATTATGCAGAAGAAAAGTGCAGCATTCTTAAACAGGTTGGAGTGGATGAATTTCTTTTCCTACGAAACCTAATACAAATGAATCATATGAATACAAATGATTTGCATTTACACGAATCAAACAATCCATATAGGAAAATCTTCTAGGGATAAGAATTCTCTAAACATCTTTTGAATCAAATAGGCCCTTAGCTAACAGATTTACGGCCCTACATAAAGACATGGTTTATCTCTGTTCATGGCAAAAACTCTGTGCTTGGGATCATTCAACAAAGGACGAGCAACATAAGCTAAGAAAGGTTTAGTCGTTCAGATCACTTCAATCAAGCAAAACTCCTTTGCCAAACTCGGATAACAGAGAGGTGATATTTTCACTTCCGAAACATGATATAGGGATACATTGTGCCTAAACTCTTGCTTGTTTGTACAAGCATGCAGGTTTTAACTAGGAGAAAATAACTAAAAAGATTGCAATCAAAATAGAGATATAGCAAGCGAAAAAGAAAGACTCATCTCCACACAGACCAATCGAAGTGCACACAGAAAACACAGTATTAATGCAGAATCCAAAAGTGCCAGTTCTACCTGCATAAATAGGATAGATTGATAGCATTTTTGTTTGACACGGCAAACTAGCAAAATATACACTAATCAAATTGACCTGATAATAGCCTTGGCTGCTGTCTGGCAGTCAGCTCTTTGAGGGCAGAACCACACACACAAAATAGATTCCAAGTTTACTTGATAGATGATATGATCACCAGTACCCACACACGCAAGTACTAATCAAATTGACCTGATAATATCCTTGGCAGCTATCAGCTCATCAGGCAAGAATCTAGCAATGAGCTCTTTGAGAGCAGACGGACAACTGCTTTTGAGATGTTGGTAACCATCACTTGCGATCATTGCCTCCAATTGGAAGCAGAAGCAAGGAACTCAAAGCAAGCCTCCTTGAGTCCATGGCAGTTATGCTGCTCGGCCAAAGCCAAACTAGTGGCAACCATTTTGGTGTCAATGTGATTGCACAACTTCTCCTCACATATCAGCTTCAGCCTCTCGATGTCGTATCTGTCCGCCGCTACAAGTAGATGGCTAGCTGTCACAACATCATCTAGTGTTGCATCTTCATTAGTGCTCTCAGGGAGTGAATCCGTGTAGATGAAATGGAGCAAGGACTTGAACACATCAGCTTCTATATCATCAATTTCGATTGGATCAGCGGCTTCCGCCCTCATGGCGCCAAAGAGCTCTGCCCTGAAGACCGGTGAGCGAGCGGCGAGCATGGACCTATGAGCCGAGAATATCTCGCCATCGACTCGAAAGGCCACGTCTGCTCCATCCTTGCTTTCCAAGAGGCTACGGAGCTGCTGATGCAAGTTGCTTGGAGGAACCACAACAAACTGATTTGCATGTGTCTCTTTGCTGCGGATCTTCTTCACGACAGTGACATCACACCTGATTCTGAAACTATCGCCTCTTAGGTGCACTGATCCCTCGAGATCCTTCTGCAAGATAAAAGAAGTGAAACCCCAGTCTGAACCTTTGCTTGGGAAGATATGTTCTGTGATAGTTTTGGTGTATGAAGGCACTGGTTCTCCACCCTTGTCAAGTAAACTAAAGGTGAATTTCGCCTTCACATCCTTGGCATCAGCAGATTCAAGAACCAGATAAACAGATATGTAACCAGGCACGCCGTTACCATTTGGGTAATATTTAACAACCCAGACATGATCTCCGACTACGAAAGGGATAGATGTGGCAAACTCGCCAGTCTGGAGCAGCTCCTTGGAATACGCATCTATCTTGATCACATGTGTCCTCCTTTCTTCTGCAACCACAATGGCGGACTTGACTATCCCACGCTCTCCCATTCTAGGGGTTGGATTGGGGTAGTACTTAAGGTTGGCAAGAATGGAAGATGAAATATTTTTCTGCGTCTGTAACTCCGTATATATAGAGAGATCAGTTAGAAGTTACAGGACAAAAACCACCCGATGTCCACGTTTACAACAGAAGTGATGGATACTAAGCAATAATATACATGAAAGTAACACACTCAACAACTTAAAATGGCCGATAGTAGAAATTCTTACGAAAATAAAGTTTTCTACTTGAAATTCTAGTCGATTATGTAAATTTGAGTAATAAAACATAAGAACTCTAAACAATAGAAAGAAATATGATCAGCGAAAGAACATGAATTCCCCTGTTAATTTCTTGATTATTACGTTATCGCAAGTGCACAACGAGTTACATTATTTGTGTTTGCAGATGCAAGAATAGAAAAATAAAATAAAGCATATATGTTTGTTAAACTGTACATATTGTTGTGAAGTTAAACTTACTCGGCATTGTGTCTTACTCGGCATTCTCAATTCTAATAACACACTTAAATTCTAATAACACACTTAAAATTTGTACATATTGTTGTGAAAATAAATCTAGCTCAGATGGGCCACTGCTATTAGATGGGCCGTGTCTGCGCGTATGCTCGCTGCATATATATCTCGTTTGCTCCAATCTTCCAACCGGTATCCAACTTCAAATTTTACCCGTGACACGGCATCTCCAACCCGGACCCGAAAATTTCCTCACGCATCTGCCCGCATACATCCGGCCTTCCTATTTCTTTTTTAAAAGTCGCATGTTCAAATAGCCGCATACATAGAGCACAGACATTCAAATAGCCACATGCAATAGTAGTTCAAATTTTAAAAAGTTCAAATGTTACGTTCCAACATTGTTGTCCTCTTTAACCGCCCATAGATGCTTGTGAGTTGCCCGATGCTGAATTTCTTGATGCATTTGAATAAACTCTTTAAATGTGGACGGATTCTGGTCTGGAAGTTCGATATGATCGCCCACGTTCTCAAATTCTAGAGCTGTGGCAGTATCCTCACCCTCATCCTTGATGATCATCTAGTGCATGATCACACAACATGTCATCACCTCCCACAAGGCCTTCGGATTCCATTGCTTAGCATGTCCACGGACAACTGCAAACAGGCCTGTAGAACTCGAAATGCACTCTCGACATCCTTTCTAGCTGCTTCTTGTCTTTGGGTAAAGTGAAACTTTTTCTGGCCAACTGGGTTAGAGATGGTGTTGACAAAGATAGCCCACGGAGGATAGATACCGTCAACAAGATAGTAGCCAATGGTGTTCTCATGTCCATTGACAGTAAAGTGGCAAGAAGAAGCTTTTCATTCAGTTAGCCTCGCAAACAATGGTGATCGTTGTAGCACATTGATGCCATTGTGAGACCCGGGCATGCCAAAGAAAGCATGCCAAATCCAAAGATCGTGTGATGGAACAGCTTCAAGAATGATGATGGGATTCTTAACATGACCCTGATAATGCCCTTGTAAAGCCTCTAGGTAGTTCTTCCATTTTCAATACATCCAGTCAAGACATCCAGGCAAACCGACCACCCTATCGCTTTTGAGATTGCCTAGGGCCTCTTGGTGTCTGCCACAGTTGGTTCTCTCAGGTACTGAGGTCAAAACACCTCGGCCACGATAGTTGCAAACCTGACCATGGCAACTACGCAGGTGCTCTCAGACATCCATAGGTATTCGTCCCACGAATCAACGATCATGGCATACGCAAGCATCCGGAGTGTGACCGTGCACTTACGATAACCAGAGAACCCAATCGTTCCACGACATCCTTTCTTCAAGATGAAATAGTCATCATAGGGCCAAACACCATGGTACAAACAATCGAAGATAGCTTTGCGCATCTAAAAACGCCTGCTGAAATGGTCAGCGAAGAGAGCATTGTGGGCAAAGTAGTCGTCCATCAGTCAAATGGCAGTGCGCCCTGTTGCGGTTGATCACCCGATGACCCTTGATCGATCCCTTGAAATTCGGAACATGCTCCTCCGCATGCTCCGCATGTTCACTGCATCATCATCACCTCATTCGTGTAGTCCTCCTCTTTGGACGAGCCGTGAGACGACTCAACATATATAGTGCTTGTATATGTACTCCAAATCAGAATCCATTCCTTAAAAGAAGAAGGGATGATTTTTTTAGCTCCGATAATTCATCGAACAGTTGCTAGGCATGGTGAATATAGCAGTAGCGGATGGTACCTGGCGAGATGGTCAGAGGAGAGGGATTGAACGGCGATGAAGGTGAAGTGGGGTGGAGCCCGGCTAGATGTTGGGGAATGTAGTAATTTCAAAAAAATTCCTACGCACACGCAAGATCATGGTGATGCATAGCAACGAGAGGGGAGAGTGTTGTCCATGTACCCTCGTAGACCAAAAGCAGAAGCGTTAGCACAATGCGGTTGATGTAATCGTACGTCTTCACGATCCGACCGATCCAAGTACCGAACGTACGGCACCTCCGAGTTCAGCACACGTTCAGCTCGATGACGTCCCACGAACTCCGATCCAGCAGAGCTTCGCAGGTGAGTTCCGTCAGAACGACGGTGTTGATGATGCTACCAACGCAGGGCTTCGCCTAAGCACCGCTACGATATTACCGAGGTGGAATATGGTGGAGGGGGGCACCGCACACGGCTAAGAGATCAATGATCAATTGTTGTGTCTCCAAGGGGTGCCCCTTCCCCGTATGTAAAGGAGTGGAGGAGGGGGAGGGCCGGCCCTCTCTATGGCACGCCCTAGGGGAGTCCTACTCCCACTAGGAGTAGGATTCCCCCTTTCCTAGTAGAACTAGGAGCCCTTCCAAGTAGTAGGAGTAGGAGAGAAGGAAAGGGAAAAGAGAAGAGAAGGAAGGAGGGGGTGCCGCCCCTCCCCCTAGTCCAATTCGGACTAAGCCTTGGGGGGCGCGCAGCCACCCCTCTCTCTTTCCCCTAAAGCCCAATAAGGCCCATATACTCCCCGGCGCATTCGCGTAACTCTCCGGTACTCCGAAAATACCCGAATCACTCGGAACCTTTCCGAAGTCCGAATATAATCGTCCAATATATCGATCTTTATGTCTCGACCATTTCGAGACTCCTCGTCATGTCCCCGGTCTCATCCGGGACTCCGAACTACCTTCGGTACATCAAAACACATAAACTCATATTACCGATCGTCACAGAACTTTAAGCGTGCGGACCCTACGGGTTCGAGAACTATGTAGACATGACCGAGACACGTCTCCGGTCAATAACCAATAGCGGAACCTGGATGCACATATTGGCTCCCACATATTCTATGAAGATCTTTATTGGTCAAACCGCATAACAACATACGTTGTTCCCTTTGTCACGGTATGTTACTTGCCCGAGGTTCGATCGTCGGTATCTCAATACCTAGTTCAATCTCGTTACCGGCAAGTCTCTTTACTCGTTCCGTAATACATCATCCCGCAACTAACTCATTAGTTACAATGATTGCAAGGCTTATAGTGATGTGTATTACCGAGTGGGCCCAGAGATACCTCTCAGACAATCGGAGTGACAAATCCTAATCTCGAAATACGCCAACTCAACAAGTACCTTTGGAGACACCTGTAGAGCACCTTTCTAATCACCCAGTTACGTTGTGACGTTTGGTAGCACACAAAGTGTTCCTCCGGTAAACGGGAGTTGCATAATCTCATAGTCATAGGAACATGTATAAGTCATGAAGAAAGCAATAGCAACATACCAAACGATCAAGTGCTAAGCTAACGGAATGGGTCAAGTCAATCACATCATTCTTCTAATGATGTGATCCCGTTAATCAAATGACAACTCATGTCTATGGCTAGGAAACTTAACCATCTTTGATTCAACGAGCTAGTCAAGTAGAGGCATACTAGTGACACTCTGTTTGTCTATGTATTCACACATGTATCAAGTTTCCGGTTAATACAATTTTAGCATGAATAATAAACATTTATCATGAAATAAGGAAATAAATAATAACTTTATTATTGCCTCTAGGGCATCTTTCCTTCAGTCTCCCACTTGCACTAGAGTCAATAATCTAGTTCACATCGTCATGTGATTTAACACCAATAGTTCACATCGTCATGTGACCAACACCCAAAGGGTTTACTAGAGTCAATAATCTAGTTCACATCGCCATGTGATTAATACCCAAAGAGTACAAAGGTGTGATCATGTTTTGCTTGTGTGAGAAGTTTAGTCAACGGGTCTGCCAAATTCAGATCCGTATGTATTTTGCAAATTTCTATGTCAACAATGCTCTGCACGGAGCTACTCTAGTTAATTGCTCCCACTTTCAGTATGTATCCAGATTGAGACTTAGAGTTATCTGGATCAGTGTCAAAACTTGCATCAACGTAACCCTTTACGACGAACCTTTTGTCACCTCCATAATTGAGAAACATATCCTTATTCCACTAAGGATAATTTTGACCGCTGTCCAGTGATCTACTCCTAGATCACTATTGTACTCCCTTGCTAAACTCAGTGTAGGGTATACAATAGATCTGGTACACCGCATGGCATACTTTATAGAACCTATGGCTGAGGCATAGGGAATGACTTTCATTCTCTTTCTATCTTCTGTCGTGGTCGGGTTTTGAGTCTTACTCAATTTCACACCTTGTAACACAGGCAAGAACTCTTTCCTTGACTGATTCATTTTGAACTTCTTCAAAACTTTACCAAGGTATGTGCTTTGTGAAAGTCCAATTAAGCGTCTTGATCTATCTCTATAGATCTTGATGCCCAATATGTAAGCAGCTGCACCAAGGTCTTTATTTGAAAAACTCCTTTTAAATACTCCTTTATGCTTTCCAGAAAATTCTACATTATTTTCGATCAACAATATGTCATTCACATATATTTATCAGAAATGTTGTAGTGCTCCCACTCACTTTCTTGTAAATACAGGCTTCACCGCAAGTCTGTATAAAACTATATGCTTTGATCAACTCATCAAAGCGTATATTCCAACTCCGAGATGCTTGCACCAGTCCATAGATGGATCGCTGGAGCTTGCACACTTTGTTAGCATCCTTTCGATCGGTAAAACCTTCAGGTTGCATCATATACAACTCTTCTTCCAGAAATCCATTCAGGAATGCAGTCTTTACATCCATTTGCCAGATTTCATAAAATGTGGCAATTTGCTAACATGATTCGGACAGACTTAAGCATCGCTACGAGTGAGAAAATCTCATCGTAGTCAACACCTTGAACTTTGTCAAAACCTTTTTCGACAAGTCTAGCTTTATTGATTGTAACACTACTATCAGCGTCCGTCTTCCTCTTGAAGGTCCATTCATTTTCTATGGCTTGCCGATCATCGGGCAAGTCAACCAAAGTCCACACTTTGTTCTCATACATGGATCCCATCTCAGATTTCATGGCCTCAAGCCATTTGACGGAATCTGGGCTCATCATCGCTTCCTCATAGTTCGTAGGTTCGTCATGGTCAAGTAACATGAACTCCAGAATAGGATTACCATACCACTCTGGTGCAGATCTCACTCTGGTTGACCTACGAGGTTTGGTAGTAACTTGATCTGAAGTTACATGATCATCATCATTAGCTTCCTCACTAATTGGTGTAGGAGTCACAGGAACAGATTTCTGTGATGAACTACTTTCCAATAAGGGAGCAGGTACAGTTACCTCATCAAGTTCTACTTTCCTCCCACTCACTTCTTTCGAGAGAAACTCCTTCTCTAGAAAGGATCCATTCTTAGCAACGAATATCTTGCCTTCGGATCTGTGATAGAAGGTGTACCCAACAGTTTCCTTTGGGTATTCTATGAAGACGCACTTCTCGGATTTGGGTTCGAGCTTATCAGGTTGAAGCTTTTTCACATAAGCATCGCAGCCCCAAATTTTAAGAAACGACAACTTTGGTTTCTTGCCGAACCACAGTTCATAAGGCGTCGTCTCAACGGATTTTGATGGTGCCCTATTTAAAGTGAATGCAGTTGTCTCTAATGCATAACCCCAAAACGATAGTGGTAAATCGGTAAGATACATCATAGATCGCACCATATCCAATAAAGTGCGGTTACAACGTTCGGACACACCATTATGCTGTGGTGTTCCATGTGGCGTGAGCTCTGAAACTATTCCACATTGTTTTTAAATGAAGGCCAAACTCGTAACTCAAATATTCTCCTCTACGATCAGATTGTAGAAACTTTATTTTCTTGTTACGATGATTCTCCACTTCACTCTGAAATTCTTTGAACTTTTCAAATGTTTCAGACTTGTGCTTCATTAAGTAGATATACTCATATCTTCTCAAATCATCTGTGAATGTCAGAAAATAACTATACCCGCCATGAGCATCAACACTCATTGGACCACATACATCGGTATGTATTATTTCCAACAAGTTAGTAGCTCGTTCCATTGTTCCGGAGAACGGAGTTTTAGTCATCTTGCCCAAAAGGCACGGTTCGCAGGCATCAAATGATTCATAACCAAGTGATTCCAAAAGTCCATATTTATGGAGTTTCTTCGTGCGCTTTACACCGATATGACCCAAAGGGCAGTGCCACAAATAAGTTGCACTATCATTATTAACTTTGCATCTTTTGGCTTCAATATTATGAATATGTGTATCACTACGATCGAGATCCAACAAACTATTTTCATTGGGTGTATGACCATCGAAGGTTTTATTCATGTAAACAGAACAACAATTATTCTTTGACTTAAATGAATAACCGTATTTCAATAAACATGATCAAATCATATTCATCCTCAACGCAAACACCAAATAACACTTATTTAGGTTCAACACTAATCCCGAAAGTATAGGTAGTGTGTGATGATGATCATCTCAATCTTGGAACCACTTCCAACACACATCGTCACTTCACCCTCAACTAGTCTCTATTTATTCTGTAACTCCTATTTCGAGTTACTAATTTTTAGCAACAGAACAAGTATCAAATACCTAGGGGCTACTATAAACACTAGTAAGGTACACATCAATAACCTGTATATCAAATATACCCTAGTTCACTTTGCCATCCTTCTTATCCACCAAATATTCAGGGCATTTCCGCTTCCAGTTACCATTTCCTTTGCAGTAGAAGCACTCAGTTTCAGGCTTTAGTCTAGCTTTGGGCTTCTTCACGGAAGTGACAACTTGCTCGCCATTCTACATGAAGTTCCCTTTCTTTCCCTTTTCCCTCTTCTTGAAACTAGTGGTCTTGTTAATCATTAACACTTGATGCTCTTTCTTGATTTCTACCTTCATCGACTTCATCATCATGAAAAGCTCGGGAATCATTTTCGTCATCCCTTGCATACTATAGTTCATCACGAAGTTCTACTAACATGGTGATGGTGACTAGAGAATTCTGTCAATTACTATCTTATCTGGAAGATTAACTCCCACTT
This sequence comes from Triticum aestivum, assembly GCF_018294505.1. Taxonomy (NCBI): domain Eukaryota; kingdom Viridiplantae; phylum Streptophyta; class Magnoliopsida; order Poales; family Poaceae; genus Triticum; species Triticum aestivum. Next base: position 43,099,162 of record NC_057808.1, read on the forward strand.
CATTCAAGCGATTGTAGTACCCAGACAATCTGAGCACATGCTCACTGCTTGAGCTATTCTCCTCTATCTTTTAGCTATAGAACTTGTTGGAGACTTCATATCTCTCAACTCGGGTATTTGCTTGAAATATTAACTTCAACTCCCGGAACATCTCATATGGTCCATGATGTTCAAAACGTCTTTGAAGTCCCGATTCTAAGCCGTTAAGCATGGTGCACTAAACTGTCAAGTAGTCATAATATTGAGCTAGCCAGGCGTTCATAACGTCTGCATCTGCTCCTGCAATAGGTATGTCACCTAGCGATGCATCAAGGACATAATTCTTCTATGCAGCAATGAGGATAATCCTCAGATCACGGATCCAATCCGCATCATTGCTACTAACATCTTTCAACTTAGTTTTCTCTAGGAACATATCAAAAAATAAAACAGGGGAGCTAAACGCGAGCTATTGATCTACAACATAGATATGCTAATACTACCAGGACTAAGTTCATGATAAATTTAAGTTCAATTAATCATATTACTTAAGAACTCCCACTTAGATAGACATCCCTCTAATCATCTAAGTGATCAAGTGATCCAAATCAACTAAACCATGTCCGATCATCACATGAGATGGAGTAGTTTTCAATGGTGAACATCACTATGTTGATCATATCTACTATATGATTCACGCTCGACCTTTCGGTCTCAGTGTTCCGAGGCCCATGGAAGATCATGGTGATGCATAGCAACGAGAGGGGAGAGTGTTGTCCACGTACCCTCGTAGACCGAAAGCGGAAGCGTTAGCACAACGCGGTTGATGTAGTCGTACGTCTTCACGATCCGACCGATCAACTACCGAACGCACGGCACCTCCGAGTTCAGCACACGTTCAGCCCGATGATGTCCCTCGAACTCCGATCCAGTCGAGTGTTGAGGGAGAGTTTCGTCAGCACGACGGCATGGTGACAATGATGATGTTCTACCGACGCAGGGCTTCGCCCAAGCATCGCTACAGTATTATCAAGGTGGACTATGGTGGAGGGGGGCACCGCACACGGCTAAAAGATCAAGCGATCAATTGTTGTGTCTATGGGGTGCCCCCCTGCCCCCGTATATAAAGGTGCAAGGGGAGGAGGCGGCCGGCCAGGGAGAGGCGCGCCAAGGGGGAGTCCTACTCCCACTAGGAGTAGGACTCCTCCTATTCCTAGTAGGAGTAGGAGAGGGGGAAGGAAAGGGAGAGGAGGAGAAGGAAAGAGGGGGTCGGCCCCCTTGCCCTAAACCAATTCGGTTTGGGCCTTGGGGGGCGCGCCCCACACTCCCCTTGCTGCCCTCTATTTCCACTAAGGCCCATGTAGGCCCATTAAGCCCCCGGGGGGTTCCAGTAACCCCCGGTACTCTGGTAAAATCCCGATTTCACCCGGAACACTTCCGATATCCAAATATAGGCTTCCAATTTATCAATACTTATGTCTCAACCATTTTGAGACTCCTCGTCAAGTTCGTGATCACATCCGGGACTCCGAACAACCTTCGGTACATCAAAACATATAAACTCATAATATAACTGTCATCGAAACGTTAAGCGTGCGGACCCTACGGTTTCGAGAACTATGTAGACATGACCGAGACACGTCTCCGGTCAATAACCAATAGCGGAACATGGATGCTCATATTGGCTCCCACATATTCTACGAAGATCTTTATCGGTCAGACCGCATAACAACATATGTTGTTCCCTTTGTCATCGGCAGGTTACTTGCCCGAGATTCGATCGTCGGTATCTCAATACCTAGTTCAATCTCGTTACCGGCAAGTCTCTTTACTCATCCCGTAATACATCATCCCGCAACTAACTCATTAGTTGCAATGCTTGCAAGGCTTAAGTGATGTGCATTACCGAGTGGGCCCAGAGATACCTCTCCGACAATCGGAGTGACAAATCCTAATCTCGAAATACGCCAACCCAACAGTACCTTCGGAGACACCTGTAGAGCACCTTTATAATCACCCAGTTACGTTGTGACGTTTGGTAGCACACAAAGTGTTCCTCCGGTAAACGGGAGTTGCATAATCTCATAGTCATAGGAACATGTATAAGTCATGAAGAAAGTAGTAGCAACATACTAAACGATCGAGTGTTAAGCTAACGGAATGGGTCAAGTCAATCACATCATTCTCCTAATGATGTGATCCCATTAATCAAATGACAACTCATGTCTATGGCTAGGAAAGATAACCATCTTTGATCAACGAGCTAGTCAAGTAGAGGCATACTAGTGACACTCTGTTTGTCTATGTATTCACACAAGTATTATGTTTCCGGTTAATACAATTCTAGCATGAATAATAAACATTTATCATGAAATAAGGAAATAAATAATAACTTTATTATTGCCTCTAGGGCATATTTCCTTCATATATACATGATCATGCCTAGATATTCTCATAACTATGCGCTTTTCTATCAATTGCTCGACAGTAATTCGTCCACCCACCATAAATTATGCTATCTTGAGACAAGCCACTAGTGAAACCTATGGCCCCCGGGTCTATCTTTCATCATATTTTTTTCCTATCAATTTACTATTCCTTCCGTCTTTTATTTTGCAATCTTTACTTTCCAATCTATATCATAAAAATACCAAAAATATTTATCTTATTATCTCTATCAGATCTCACTTTTGCAAGGGGCCGTGAAGGGATTGACAACCCCTTTGTCACGTTGGTTGCAAGGTTCTTATTTGTTTGTGTAGGTACGAGGCGACTTGTGCGTAACCTCCTACTGGATTGATACCTTGGTTCTCAAAATTGAGGGAAATACTTACGCTACTTTGCTGCACCACCCTTTCCTCTTCAAGGGAAAACTAACACATGCTCAAGAGGTAGTAGCATGTTTGTCTCAGGTTTGCTGGAAAAAGTACGTTTAGACCACTAGGCGGACCGATATAGGTCCACGATGGATGGCAAATCGCGTCTGGACTATGCGGTTCAAACGTATACGTACGGTTTGAGAGTCCGCGTTGGAGATGCCCTCACTGTCCCAAATAATGATAATATATAATGTAAGCGGATATCTACCCGGTGTTCAGTGACACCGGCTACATTAACATAGGTCCGCCCCTGCTAGGTTACCATTAACTATAGACCTTCTCTTTTTATAAATACTTTTGTTGTTCTTTTTAAAGATCTGCGGGCATGGCGACGCACACTTTCATGTTCCAGTAAACAATGTTACAGAGTGAGTGCAAAGATTCTTCTGAAATGTACTTATTTGTGTTAGTATATACAAAAAGAACACACAAGTAATTTATTTGTCTTAGCTTTGACTCCATGTTGAAGAAGCCTTCATGGAAAGGTATGCATGCTTCAGATTTTTGCTTCTGATATGTAACTGTGGGCAACTGGAGGACTTGTGGGCGTCCCGTCCCCCGCGTCGCCCTCCCCTGGCAACACGGGGGAACCCTAGCCGCCGCCGGAAAGGCCTCCTCCGCCCATCCCCCGCTACGCCGCCGCCGGTGAGCCGGCCGGCGAAGCCGGGCCGCGCCCCGGGATGGTGGTGGCGGGGCGGATTCATCCCTCTCGCGCCTATCCTCCCCTGTTAACGTGGCCCCGATTCAGCCATGGCGCGCCGCGGGCGCAACCCCCACCCGCGCTCCTAGCTATTGCCCACCTCCTGCTCGTTCGGCGGCAGATCTGGCGTGTGTCCTGGCCGCGACCATGGTCGTCCTTCCCAACAGCCATCCCCTCCCCTGCCGGCAGCGCAGCCCGACTGCTGCTTGCCGTGGTCAAGAGCGGGTGCTGCGGCTGGTTGCGGGGGCGCATGCAGCCTGCCTTGTGAAGCCCCCCCTCCGGCGGACCTTCCTCCACCTCGAGTAGTGGTGACGGTTCTTAGCCAGCGGTGAAGAGGAAATAGTGGTAGTGGCAGGCGCGGGGCACCTCGCGTCGGGGTCCTTGCTGGCACTGCTCCGGTCTTGGCAGCCTCAGACCCGCGTCCTCCGGTGTCTCTGGGCTGTTGGCGTGCTCTGCCGGGCGGCTTCGGCCTTGGCAACGAGCAGATGCGTTCCTTCCGGCTTGCTTGGTTCACTGATGTCCCAACGGCTACGGCCACGGTAGCTTGGATCTGCGTCCCTCTAGTCCTAGCTTGCCGGCGTTGCAGGTCATCGTGGTCTCAACCTCGCGGTGGTCTGCGCTTCGTCGTCGGCCCTACCCTATATACCTTAAAGCCTTCCCCTTTTGCTCGATCCAATGCTCGTGGGTCCAGAGGCGGTGCCACCCTCCTGCGGCAGGTACAGCCACACCAACCCCCTCTGACGCGGCGGCTGAGGGAGTCCTAGACTAAGGGGTCCTCGGGTGTCCGACCTGTTATCCATGGGCCGGACTGATGGGCTGTGAAGACATGAAGGCCGAAGACTGTACCCGTGTCCGGATTGGACTCTCCTTGGCGTGGAAGGCAAGCTTGGCGACCGATTATGAAGATTCCTTCTTATGTAACCGACTCTATGTAAACCCTAGATCCCCCCCGGTGTCTATATAAACCAGAGGGGTTAGTCCGGAAAGGATATAGACATTACATATTCATATAGGCTAGACTTCTAGGGTTTAGCCATTACAATCCCGTGGTAGATCAACTCTTGTAACACTCATATTCATCAAGATCAATCAAGCAGGAAGTAAGGTATTACCTCCATAGAGAGGGCCCGAACCTGGGTAAACATCGTGTCCCCCCTGTTACCATCGATCCTAGACGCACAGTTCGGGACCCCTACCCGAGATCCGCCGTTTTTGACACGGACATTGATGCTTTCATTCAGAGTTCCACTGTGTCATCGACAAAAGGTTCGATGGCCCCTTCAATCGTCCATAATGACGCTGTCCAAGGAGGAACCTTCCTCCCCGGACAGATTTTTGTGTTCGGCGGCTTCGTACTGCGGGCCAACTCGCTTGGCCACCTGGAGCTGGTCGATAGCTACGCCCCTGGCCATCAGGTCAGATTTGGAAGCTTGAACTACGTCACGGATATCCGTGGAGACTTGATCTTCAATGGATTTGAGACCGCTGCGATCGCTCCCCCTCGCTCCGATGAACATGACTTAAATATGTCATCGTATCACATCTAGGAGATGGTTCATGTTGCTGCAACGGCCTTAGAACCAAAGCAGATTGTGGCATCCAAAGCCATAGAGTCCGCGGCATTGGAGCCGCACACGGACTCAACACCCTGCAATATTTGCGTCAACGGAACTTCGGACTCGTCTCCGGCTATAAGTTTCGGACCGTGTACGCCTGCGGACACCGAGCTAGATCGGTTATTGATCTTCAAATTCGGCGCCGCAGACGTTTTCCAGCACTCACCTTTGGGTGATGTGATGAACTCTTTAAAGAATTTGTCCTTGGAGAAGGACTCGTAGCCAAACTATGTTCGGTTCGAGTTAGAGGCTGATGATGGGGAATTTTGCTTCCCACCTGCCACCCACTTCATAGCTACCGTCGAGGACTTAAACGACGAGCTCGATTATGGCTCCGAAGACATCGACGGTATGGACGACGATGCCGACAAGGAGCAAGGCCAAGACCCGCCAGTCAATGGACGTTGGACGGCCACCTCTTCGTACGACGTGTACATGGTTGATACACCTAAAGGATCTGGCGACGACAAAGAAGAGCCAGATGCGAATAAACCCTCTAAGACGCAGTCCAGGCGCTGGCGCCCTAAACAACACTCTAATTCACGTCGCTCAAAAGACAGCAACACCGGAACCGGATGAAGCAAATATGCCCTAGAGGCAATAATAAAGTTATTATTTATTTCCTTATTTCATGATAAATGTTTATTATTCATGCTAGAATTGTATTAACCGGAAACATAATACTTGTGTGAATACATAGACAAACAAAGTGTCACTAGTATGCCTCTACTTGACTAGCTTGTTGATCAAAGATGGTTATGTTTCCTAGCCATTGACATGAGTTGTCATTTGATTAACGGGATCACATCATTAGGAGAATGATGTGATTGACTTGACCCATTCCGTTAGCTTTGCACACGATCGTTTAGTATTCTGCTATTGCTTTCTTCATGACTTATACATGTTCCTATGACTATGAGATTATGCATCTCCCGCTTACCGGAGGAACACTTTGTGTGCTACCAAACGTCACAACGTAACTGGGTGATTATAAAGGTGCTCTACAGGTGTCTCCAAAGGTACTTGTTGGGTTGGCGTATTTCGAGATTAGGATTTGTCACTCCGATTGTCGGAGAGGTATCTCTGGGCCCACTCGGTAATGCACATCACTTAAGCCTTGCAAGCATTGCAACTAATGAGTTAGTTGCGGGATGATGTATTACGGAACGAGTAAAGAGACTTGCCGGTAACGAGATTGAACTAGGTATTGAGATACCGACGATCGAATCTCGGGCAAGTAACATACCGATGACAAAGGGAACAACATATGTTGTTATGCGGTTTGACCGATAAAGATCTCCGTAGAATATGTGGGAGCCAATATGAGCATCCAGGTTCTTCTATTGGTTATTGGCCGGAGACGTGTCTCGGTCATGTCTACATAGTTCTCGAACCCGTATGGTCCGCACGCTTAAAGTTTCGATGATAGTTATATTATGAGTTTAAATGTTTTGATGTACCGAGGGTAGTTCGGAGTCCCGGATGTGATCACGGACATGACGAGGAGTCTCGAAATGGTTGAGACATGAAGATTTATATATTGGACGACTATATTCGGACACCGGAATGGTTCCTGGGGTTATCGGATATATACCGGAGTACCGGGGGTTACCGGAACCGCCCCGGGGGTTTAATGGGCCTACATGGGCCTTAGTGGAGAAGAAGAGGGGTGGCTAGGGCAGGCCGCGCGCCCCCTCCCCCTCTAGTCCGAATTGGACAAGGAGGGGGGCGGCGCCCCCCTTTCCTTCCTCTCTCCCTCCTCCTTCCCCCTTCTCCTAATCCAACAAGGAAGGGAGGGAGTCCTACTCCCGGTGGGAGTAGGACTCCTCCTGGCGCGCCTCCTCCTGGCCAGCCGCCTCTCCCCCCTTGCTCCTTTATATGCGGGGGCAGGGGGCACCCCATAGACACAACAATTGATCATTGATCTCTTAGCCGTGTGCGGTGCACCCCTCTACCAGAATCCACCTCGATAATATCGTAGCGGTGCTTAGGCGAGGCCCTGCGTTGGTAGAACATCATCATCGTCACCACGCCGTCGTGCTGACGAAACTCTCCCTCAACACTTGGCTGGATCGGAGTTCGAGGGACGTCATCGAGCTGAACGTGTGCTGAACTTGGAGGTGCCGTGCGTTAGGTACTTGATCGGTCGGATCGTGAAGTCATACGACTACATCAACCGCGTTGTGCTAACGCTTCCGCTTTCGGTCTACGAGGGTATGTGGACAACACTCTCCCCTCTTGTTGCTATGCATCACCATGATCCTGTGTGTGCGTAGGAAATTTTTTGAAATTACTACGTTCCCCAACAGTGGCATCTGAGCTTGGTTTTATGCGTAGATGTCATATGCACGAGTAGAACACAAGTGAGTTGTGGGCGATATAAGTCATACTGCTTACCAGCATGTCATACTTTGGTTCGGCGGTATTGTTGGATGAAGCGGCCCGGACCGACATTACGCGTACGCTTATGCGAGACTGGTTTTACCGCCGTGCTATGCACACAGGTGACTAGCGGGTGTCAGTTTCTCCAACTTTAGTTGAACCGAGTGTGGCTACGCCCGGTCCTTGAGAAGGTTAAAACAACACCAACTTGACAAACTATCGTTGTGGTTTTGATGCGTAGGTAAGAACGGTTCTTGCTCAGCCCGTAGCAGCCACGTAAAACTTGCAACAACAAAGTAGAGGACGTCTAACTTGTTTTTGCAGGGCATGTTGTGATGTGATATGGTCAAGGCATGATGCTAAATTTTATTGTATGAGATGATCATGTTTTGTAACCAAGTTATCGGCAACTGGTAGGAGCCATATGGTTGTCGCTTTATTGTATGCAATGCAAACGCCCTGTAATGCTTTACTTTATCACTAAGCGGTAGCGATAGTCGTAGAAGCATAAGTTGGTGAGACGACAACGATGCTACGATGGAGATCAAGGTATCGCGCCAGTGACGATGGTGATCATGACGGTGCTTCAGAGATGGAGATCACAAGCACAAGAAGATGATGGCCATATCATATCACTTATATTGATTGCATGTGATGTTTATCTTTTATGCATATTATATTGCTTTGATTGACGGAAGCATTATAATATGATCTCTCACTAAATTATCAAGGTATAAGTGTTCTCCCTGAGTATGCACCATTGCGAAAGTTCTTCGTGCTGAGACACCACGTGATGATCGGGTGTGATAGGCTGTACGTTCAAATACAACGGGTGCAAAACAGTTGCACACGCGGAATACTCAGGTTAAACATGACGAGTCTAGCATATAACAGATATGGCCTCGGAACACTGAGACCAAAAGGTCGAGTGTGGATCATATAGTAGATATGATCAACATAGTGATGTTCACCATTGAAACTACTCCATCTCACGTGATGATCGGACATGGTTTAGTTGATTTGGATCACGTGATCACGTAGAGGATTAGAGGGATGTCTATCTAAGTGGGAGTTCTTAAGTAATATGATTAACTGAACTTAAATTTATCATGAACTTAGTACCTGATAGTATTTTGCTTGTCTATGTTGATTGTAGATAGATGGCCCGTGCTGTCGTTCCGTTGAATTTTAATGCGTTCCTTGAGAAAGAAAAGTTGAAAGATGATGGTAGCAATTACACGGACTGGGTCCGTAACTTGAGGATTATCCTCATTGCTGCACAGAAGAATTACGTCCTGGAAGCACCACTAGGTGCCAAACCTGCTGCAGGAGCAACACCAGATGTTATGAATGTCTGGCAGAGCAAAGCTGATGACTACTCGATAGTTCAGTGTGCCATGCTTTACGGCTTAGAACCGGGACTTCAACGACGTTTTGAACGTCATGGAGCATATGAGATGTTCCAGGAGTTGAAGTTAATATTTCAAGCAAATGCCCGGATTGAGAGATATGAAGTCTCCAATAAGCTCTACAGCTGTAAGATGGAGGAGAATAGTTCTGTCAGTGAGCATATACTCAAAATGTCTGGGTATAACAATCACTTGATTCAACTGGGAGTTAATCTTCCGGATGATAGCGTCATTGACAGAATTCTTCAATCACTGCCACCAAGCTACAAGAGCTTCGTGATGAACTATAACATGCAAGGATGGATAAGACAATTCCCGAGCTCTTCGCAATGCTAAAGGCTGCGGAGGTAGAAATCAAGAAGGAGCATCAAGTGTTGATGGTCAACAAGACCACCAGTTTCAAGAAAAAGGGCAAAGGGAAGAAGAAGGGGAACTTCAAGAAGAACAGCAAACAAGTTGCTGCTCATGAGAAGAAACCCAAGTCTGGACCTAAGCCTGAGACTGAGTGCTTCTACTGCAAACAGACTGGTCACTGGAAGCGGAACTGCCCCAAGTATTTGGAAGATAAGAAGGATGGCAAGGTGAACAAAGGTATATGTGATATACATGTTATTGATGTGTACCTTACTAATGCTCGCAGTAGCACCTGGGTATTTGATACTGGTTTTGTTGCTAATATTTGCAACTCGAAACAGGGACTATGGATTAAGCGAAGATTGGCTAAGGACGAGGTGACGATGCGCATGGGAAATGGTTCCAAAGTCGATGGGATCGCGGTCGGCACGCTACCTCTACATCTACCTTCGGGATTAGTTTTAGACCTGAATAATTGTTATTTGGTGCCAGCGTTGAGCATGAACATTATATCTGGATCTTGTTTGATGCGAGACGGTGATTCATTTAAATCAGAGAATAATGGTTATTCTATTTATATGAGTAATATCTTTTATGGTCATGCACCCTTGAAGAGTGGTCTATTTTTGTTGAATCTCGATAGTAGTGATACACATATTCATAATATTGAAGCTAAAAGATGCAGAGTTGATAATGATAGTGCAACTTATTTGTGGCACTGCCGTTTAGGTCATATCGGTGTAAAGCGCATGAAGAAACTCCATACTGATGGACTTTTGGAACCACTTGATTATGAATCACTTGGTACTTGCGAACCGTGCCTCATGGGCAAGATGACTAAAACGCCGTTCTCCGGAACTATGGAGCGAGCAACAGATTTGTTGGAAATCATACATACAGATGTATGTGGTCCGATGAATATTGAGGCTCGCGGCGGGTATCATTATTTTCTCACCTTCATAGATGATTTAAGCAGATATGGATATATCTACTTAATGAAACATAAGTCTGAAACATTTGAAAAGTTCAAAGAATTTCAGAGTGAAGTTGAAAATCATCGTAACAAGAAAATAAAGTTTCTACGATCTGATCATGGAGGGGAATATTTGAGTTACGAGTTTGGTCTTCATGTGAAACAATGCGGAATAGTTTCGCAACTCACGCCACCCGGAACACCGCAGCGTAATGGTGTGTCCGAACGTCGTAATCGTACTTTACTAGATATGGTGCGATCTATGATGTCTCTTACTGATTTACCGCTATCGTTTTGGGGTTATGCTTTAGAGACGGCTGCATTCACGTAAATAGGGCACCATCGAAATCCGTTGAGACGACGCCTTATGAACTGTGGTTTGGCAAGAAACCAAAGTTGTCGTTTCTTAAAGTTTGGGGCTGCGATGCTTATGTGAAAAAGCTTCAACCTGATAAGCTCGAACCCAAATCAGAAAAATGTGTCTTCATAGGATACCCAAAAGAGACTGTTGGGTACACCTTCTATCACAGATTCAAAGGCAAGACTTTTGTTGCTAAATTTGGAATCTTTCTAGAGAAGGAGTTTCTCTCGAAAGAAGTGAGGGGGAGGAAAGTAGAACTTGATGAGGTAACTGTACCTGCTCCCTTATTGGAAAGTAGTTCATCACAGAAACCGGTTCCTGTGACACCTACACCAATTAGTGAGGAAGTTAATGATGATGATCATGAAACTTCAGATCAAGTTGTTACTGAACCTCGTAGGTCAACCAGAGTAAGATCCGCACCAGAGTGGTATGGTAATCCTGTTCTGGAGGTTATGTTACTAGACCATGACGAACCTACGAACTATGAGGAAGCGATGGTGAGCCCAGATTCCGCAAAATGGCTTGAGGCCACGAAATATGAGATGGGATCCATGTATGAGAACAAAGTGTGGACTTTGGTTGACTTGCCCGATGATCGGCAAGCCATTGAGAATAAATGGATCTTCAAGAAGAAGAATGATGCTGACGGTAATGTTACTATCTATAAAGCTCGACTTGTTGCGAAAGGTTTTCGACAAGTTCAAGGGATTGACTACGATGTGACTTTCTCACCCGTAGCGATGCTTAAGTCTGTCCGAATCATGTTAGCAATTGCCGCATTTTATGATTATGAAATTTGGCAAATGGATGTCAAAACTGCATTCCTGAATGGATTTCTGGAAGAAGAGTTGTATATGATGCAACCGGAAGGTTTTGTCGATCCAAAAGGAGCTAACAAAGTGTGCAAGCTCCAGCGATCCATTTATGGACTGGTGCAAGCTTCTCGGAGTTGGAATAAACACTTTGATAGTGTGATCAAAGCATTTGGTTTTATACAGACTTTTGGAGAAGCCTGTATTTACAAGAAAGTGAGTGGGAGCTCTGTAGCATTTCTGATATTATATGTGGATGACATATTACTGATTGGAAATGATATAGAATTTCTGGATAGCATAAAGGGATACTTGAATAAGAGTTTTTCAATGAAGGACCTCGGTGAAGCTGCTTATATATTGGGCATCAAGATCTATAGAGATAGATCAAGACGCTTAATTGGACTTTCACAAAGCACATACCTTGACAAAGTTTTGAAGAAGTTTAAAATGGATCAAGCAAAGAAAGGGTTCTTGCCTGTGTTACAAGGTGTGAAGTTGAGTAAGACTCAATGCCCAACCACTGCAGAAGATAGAGAGAAGATGAAATATGTTCCCTATGCTTCAGCCATAGGCTCTATCATGTATGCAATGTTGTGTACTAGACCTGATGTGTGCCTTGCTATAAGTTTAGAAGGGAGGTTCCAAAGTAATCCAGGAGTGGATCACTGGACAGCGGTCAAGAACATCCTGAAATACCAGAAAAAGACTAAGGATATGTTTCTCGTTTATGGAGGTGACAAAGAGCTAGTCATAAATGGTTACGTCGATGCAAGCTTTGACACTGATCCGGACGAGTCTAAATCACAAACCGGATACGTGTTTACATTGCACGGTGGAGCTGTCAGTTGGTGCAGTTCTAAACAAAGCGTTGTGGCGGGATCTACGTGTGAAGCGGAGTACATAGCTGCTTCGGAAGCAGCAAATGAAGGAGTCTGGATGAAGGAGTTATTATCCGATCTAGGTGTCATACCTAGTGCATCGGGTCTAATGAAAATCTTTTGTGACAATACTGGTGCAATTGCCTTGGCAAAGGAATCCAGATTTCACAAGAGAACCAAGCACATCAAGAGACGCTTCAATTCCATCCGGGATCTAGTCCAGGTGGGAGACATAGAAATTTGCAAGATACATACGGATCTGAATGTTGCAGACCCGTTGACTAAGCCTCTTCCACGAGCAAAACATGATCAGCACCAAGGCTCCATGGGTGTTAGAATCATTACTGTGTAATCTAGATTATTGACTCTAGTGCAAGTGGGAGACTGAAGAAAATATGCCCTAGAGGCAATAATAAAGTTATTATTTATTTCCTTATATCATGATAAATGTTTATTATTCATGCTAGAATTGTATTAATCGGAAACATAATACTTGTGTGAATACATAGACAAACAGAGTGTCACTAGTATGCCTCTACTTGACTAGCTCGTTGACCAAAGATGGTTATGTTTCCTAGCCATTGACATGAGTTGTCATTTGATTAATGGGATCACATCATTAGGAGAATGATGCGATTGACTTGACCCATTCCGTTAGCTTAGCACACGATCGTTTAGTATTCTGCTATTGCTTTCTTCATGACTTATGCATGTTCCTATGACTATGAGATTATGCATCTCCCGTTTACCGGAGGAACACTTTGTGTGCTACCAAACGTCACAACGTAACTGGGTGATTATAAATATGCTCTACAGGTGTCTCCAAAGGTACTTGTTGGGTTGGCGTATTTCAAGATTAGGATTTGTCACTCCGATTGTCGGAGAGGTATCTCTGGGCCCACTCGGTAATGCACATCACTTAAGCCTTGCAAGCATTGCAACTAATGAGTTAGTTGCGGGATGATGTATTACAGAACGAGTAAAGAGACTTGCCGGTAACGAGATTGAACTAGGTATTGAGATACCGACGATCGAATCTCGGACAAGTAACATACCGATGACAAAGGGAACAACGTATGTTGTTATGCGGTTTGACCGATAAAGATCTTCGTAGAATATGTGGGTGTTGGAAATATGCCCTAGAGGCAATAATAAAATGGTTATTATTATATTTCCTTGTTCATGATAATTGTCTATTGTTCATGCTATAATTGTGTTATCCGGAAATCGTAATACATGTGTGAATACATAGACCACAACGTGTCCCTAGTAAGCCTCTAGTTGACTAGCTCGTTGATCAACAGATAGTCATGGTTTCCTGACTATGGACATTGGATGTCATTGATAATGGGATCACATCATTAGGAGAATGATGTGATGGACAAGACCCAATCCTAAGCATAGCACAAAGATCGTGTAGTTCGTTTGCTAGAGCTTTTCCAAATGTCAAGTATCATTTCCTTAGACCATGAGATTGTGCAACTCCCGGATACCGTAGGAGTGCTTTGGGTGTGCCAAATGTCACAACGTAACTGGGTGGCTATAAAGGTGCACTACGGGTATCTCCGAAAGTGTCTGTTGGGTTGGCACGAATCGAGACTGGGATTTGTCACTCCGTTTGACGAAGAGGTATCTCTGGGCCCACTCGGTAATGCATCATCATAATGAGCTCAATGTGACCAAGTGTTTGGTCACGGGATCATGCATTACGGTACGAGTAAAGTGACTTGCCGATAACGAGATAGAACGAGGTATTGGGATACCGACGATCGAATCTCGGGCAAGTAACGTACCGATTGACAAAGGGAATTGTATACGGGATTGATTGAATCCTCGACATTGTGGTTCATCCGATGAGATCATCGTGGAACATGTGGGAGCCAACATGGGTATCCAGATCCCGCTGTTGGTTATTGACCGGAGAGTCGTCTCGGTCATGTCTGCATGTCTCCAGAACCCGTAGGGTCTACACACTTAAGGTTCGGTGACGCTAGGGTTGTAGAGATATTAGTATGCGGAAACCCGAAAGTTGTTCGGAGTCCCGGATGAGATCCCGGACGTCACGAGGAGTTCCGGAATGGTCCGGAGGTGAAGAATTATATATAGGAAGTCCAGTTTCGGCCACCGGGAAAGTTTCGGGGGTTATCGGTATTGTACCGGGACCACCGGAAGGGTCCCGGGGGTCCACCGGGTGGGGCCACCTATCCCGGAGGGCCCCATGGGCTGAAGTGGGGAGGGGAATGTGACGCCCCCATTTGACCGTACACTAATCATGCACGCAAGTGTGTACGATCAAGATCAGGGACTCACGGGAAGATATCACAACACAACTCTAAAACATAAATAAGTCATACAAGCATCATAATACAAGCCAGGGACCTCGAGGGCTCGAATACAAGTGCTCGATCATAGACGAGTCAGCGGAAGCATCAATATCTGAGTACAGACACAAGTTAAACAAGTTTGCCTTAAGAAGGCTAGCACAAACTGGGATACAGATCGAACGAGGCGCAGGCCTCCTGCCTGGGATCCTCCTAACTACTCCTGATCGTCGTTAGCGGGCTGCACGCAGTAGTAGGAACCTCCAGTGTCGTAGGAGTCGTCGTCGACGGTGGCGTCTGGCTCCTGGACTCCAGCATCTGGTTGTGACAACCAGATAGAAAGGAAAAGGGGGAAAGAGGGAGAGAAGCAACCGTGAGTACTCATCCAAAGTACTCGCAAGCAAGGAGCTACACTACATATGCATGGGTATATGTGTAAAGGGCATATCAGTGGACTGAACTGCAGAATGCCGGAATAAAGGGGGATAGCTAGTCCTGTCGAAGACTACGCTTCTGGCCATCTCCATCTTGCAGCATGTAGAAGAGAGTAGATTGAAGTCCTCCAAGTAGCATCGCATAGCATAATCCTACCCGGCGATCCCCTCCTCGTCGCCCTGTTAGAGAGCGATCACCGGGTTGTATCTGGCACTTGGAAGGGTGTATTTTATTCAGTATCCAGTTCTAGTTGTCATAAGGTCAAGGTACAACTCCGGGTCGTCCTTTTACCGAGGGACACGGCTATTCGAATAGATAAACTTCCCTGCAGGGGTGCACCACATAACCCAACACGCTCGATCCCATTTGGCCGGACACACTTTTCTGGGTCATGCCCGGCCTCGTAAGATCAACGCGTCGCAGCCCCACCTAAGCACAACAGAGAGGTCAGCACGCCGGTCTAATCCTATGCGCGCAGGGGTCTGGGCCCATCGCCCTATGCACACCTGCATGTTGCGTACGCGGCCGGAAGCAGACCTAGCCTAGTGGCGTTCCAGTCCAATCCGGCGCGCGCCACTCAGTCGCTGACGTCAAGAAGGCTTCGGCTGATACCACGACGCCGGGATACCCATAACTACTCCCGCGTAGATGGTTAGTGCGTATAGACCAAATGGCCAGACTCAGATCAAATACCAAGATCTCGTTAAGCGTGTTAAGTATCCGCGAACGCCGACCAGGGCCAGGCCCACCTCTCACCTAGGCGGTCTCAACCTGCCCTGTCGCTCCGCCACAAAGATCCACTTGCGGGTACTCCTACGAGCCGACCCGACTTTAGTCATCACATGTGTCATGTATATAGTATATAAGTATATACCCGTGATCACCGCCCAGGTGATCACGGCCCGATAGTATAGCACAGCAGACGGACAAGAATGTAGGGCCACTGATGGAAACTAGCATCCTATACTAAGCATGTAGGATTGCAGGTAAAGGTAACAACAGTAGTAGCAAGGATAGGCTATGCATCAGGATAGGATATCGAAAAGCAGTAACATGCTACACTACTCTAATGCAAGCAGTATAGAGAAGAATAGGCGATATCTGGTGATCAAGGGGGGGCTTGCCTGGTTGCTCTGGCAAGTAGGAGGGGTCGTCAACTCCGTAGTCGAACTGGGCAGCAGCAGTGTCGGTCTCGTAGTCTACCGGAGAGAAGAGGGGGAAGAAACAGTAAATACAATGCAAACATAAGCATGACGATGCGTGACATGACAATGAGCGGTGCTAGGTGTGTCCTAACGCGACAGTAGGTGGTACCGGCGAAGGGGGGGAACATCCGGGAAGTATTCCCGATGTTTCGCGTTTTCGGACAGACGGACCGGAGGGGGAAAGTTGCTAGTTTGATAGGTTAGGGAGGTGTGGTGGACGAACGGACTGCGTATTCGGATTCGTCTCGTCGTTCTGAGCAACTTTCATATAGAAAACATTTTCATCCGAGTTACGGTTTAAAAGATATGAATTTTCAAAGATTATTTGAATTTCTGGAATTATTTGAATTTAGCAAAAATGAATTATGACGTCAGCATGAGGTAATGCTGACGTCAGCAGGTCAACAGGTCGGCTGACCAGTCAAACCAGACAGGTGGGTCCTACCTGTCATAGACAGTGGACTAATCAGAAGATTAAATTAACTAAAATTAGATTAATTAACTACTGGACCCCACCTGTCAGTGCCTAATTAGATTAATTAATTAGTTTTATTTATAAAAACATTTTTTTTGTTAATTATGCGGCGGGGCCCGCATGTCAGTGGCTGGGGCCTGCCCAGTCAGCAGTTGACTGGGTCAACCCAGTCAAGCTGGGACCCACGGGGCCCACTGGCAGGGGCACTGGGGTGGCCCCAGGCCAGCCACGTCGGCGGCGGCGTATTAAACGCCGGAGGCACCTCCGGCGGGACCACACCGAGCGGCGCGTTGCGCGGAAAACGGCGCACGGTAGGGCCATTTGGCCCGGCAGGTTCTTCCTACGGGACGGGCGCGACGCGACGCGGTCCGTTTGGTTGGCCCGGCGAAAAGTACGGGATGGCCGGAAACGGCGGCTACCCTCGACGGCGGCGGGGATGGTGCCATTCGGGCGAAGCTCGGGTTCGGCGCTACGGGGCTCGACGGAGTGCATGGATGGTGGCAGTCTGGCACCGCACAGAACGTGCTGAGCACGAACCCGGGCCTCAGCTCTGAGCTCGACGGCGAGCATGGCCGCGGACGGTGTAAGCGGCCGGGGCGGCGACCGGAGCTCGGCACGGACGGCAGCTAGCTACGGGAGCGCTAGGGGGGCCACGAGGAGCCAGCGGGGGGGAGAAGCTTCACCGTGCGGCACTCACGTATGCCCTCGACGGATTAGTAGCTGTAGGTCGGCGCCGGGGAAGAAAGGGATCGCCGGCGACCGAAGTTGAAGACGAGCTCGGTGTGCTCGTTGTAGGGGCTCCGGCCTCCAACGGGCTGCACCAGTCGAAGCAGCGGGCGACGGCGGTCCTTGGAGACACCGTGGGGCGGCGAGGTGGGCACGGTGGCCGTGGCTAGGCCGGAGGCATGGCGGCGGTGGCGTTCGAGCGAGGTGGGGAAGGGGATCGGAGAGGGGGGAGAAGTGGATCTGGGGGAGGGGAGGCGCAGTGGCGAGCGAGAGGGGCAAGTGGGAGGGATGGGCGGAGGCCGAGGCGTCGGGGCAGCCTTATCCTCCCCCGTTGCCGGCGAGGTGGTGCGGCGGGGACCTGCCCCTGTTCCAACCCTGGTCGGGGGAACAGGGAAGGGGAGGGCGACCCGGGGAGGTGGGCTAGGCCGGCTGGGCCTGGGGGCGGCCCAGTTGGGCCTGGGGGGCCTTCTCCTTCTCTTTTTTTTCTTTGTTTGTTCTGTTTTCTTTTGTATTTTCTTTTTATTTATTTATTTTCTTTTCTGTTTTATTTCATTTAAAGTATTTAGGCATTTTATAAAAATGTGTTTTCTCCACAATAATTACCAGTGTAATTTTGGCACGGCCCGAACATTTTTGTTTAAATTTTTGAAAACTTTTATTTTCCACTTTAAATTTAATTGAAGTTTGAATTAGGAGTTTGAAAAGAAATGTGATTCCAATGTGATCAAGCCCTGTTTAGCAACATGATTAGCTTAATCACAGAGAGTTACTGTAGCATGATTCTCGGGGTGTTACAAATCTCCTCCACTACAAGAAATCTCGTCCCGAGATTTAGGAGGTAGAAGGAAACAGTGCGGGGTATTCTTCGCGCAGACGATCCTCTCATTCCCAAGTGGCCTCATCTTCAGAATGGTGCGACCACTGGACTTTGAGAAACTTGATCGCCTTCTGACGTGTGCGGCGTTCAGCTTGGTCGAGAATGCGGACCGGATGCTCCTTATAGGAGAGGTCTTGCTGCAATTCGAGCACTTCATGATCCACAGCTCGGATTGGGTCCTTGAAGCAACGGCGGAGCTGTGACACATGGAACACATCGTGAACCTGAGAAAGGTTCGGCGGTAGCTCCAGTTGGTATGCCACTTTTCCACGCCTTTCGAGAATAGTGAATGGGCCAATATAGCGAGGAGCTAGCTTTGCCCTTGATCCCGAAGCGGTGAGCACCCTTCATAGGTGTGACTCGAAGATAAGCCTTTTCGCCAGGTTGATAGACCATGTCTTTATGATGACGGTCATACTGACTCTTCTGACGTGACTGAGCAGTCTTGAGATTCTCGCGAATAATGCGGACTTGTTCTTCGGCATCTTGGATAATATCCGGACCGAAGAGTGGACGTTCCCCAGTTTCTGACCAGTTCAGAGGGGTTCGGCACTTTCGTCCATATAACACTTCGAAGGGGGCCATCTTCAGACTAGCTTGATAGCTATTATTATAAGAGAACTCAGCATACGGGAGAGATTCCTCCCATTTCTTGCCGAAGGAAATAACACAAGCTCGAAGCATGTCTTCGAGAACTTGGTTGACGCGTTCAACTTGCCCTTGCGATTGAGGATGAAACGCAGTACTGAATGACAGATGAGTTCCCATAGCTTCTTGGAAACTTGCCCAGAATCTTGAAGTGAATAAGCTGCCACGGTCTGAGCTGATAACCAATGGAATACCGTGGAGTGAAACAATCCTGGACATATAGAGCGTTGCCAACTGGCTAGCAGTGATCGTTTCTTTGACTGCCAGAAAATGTGCAACTTTGGAAAGCCGGTCAATGACGACAAGAATAGCATCATTACCTTTCTGTGATTTGGGAAATCCAGTGACGAAGTCCATCTCAACATGGTCCCATTTCCATTCAGGAATAGAGATAGGTTGCAGAGTTCCAGCAGGCCTTTGATGTTCTGCTTTGATACGACGGCAAACGTCACATTCAGCAACATAACGAGCAATGTCTTGCTTCATATTAGACCACCAGAATCTCTGACGGATGTCTTGGTACATCTTTGTACTACCAGGATGGATACATAGAGGCGTATCATGAGCTTCTTTCATAACTTCCTGTGTCATATCCAGGTTTTTCTCTGCACATGGCACCACTAGGCGGCCCTTGAAGTATAAGGTGCCATCTTCAGCAATGGTGAAGAATGAGGGCTTTCCTTCTGCGAGGTAGCGCTTAATCTTGTGGGCTTCAGAGTCATACTTCTGTAGCCTTTTGATGCTGTCCTCGAGATCTGGTTTAGCAACTAGGGTATTGAGGGAACCCTGGGTAACAACGTGGAGGTTCACCTTGCCAAACTCCTTAGGAGGGGGAGCGAGTGCACCCGGAGGAACAATATGGAGGTTCAGCTTCCTGAATTCTTCAACAAGCGAGGGCTGAACTTTATGAACCTGGAGGTGGTTGCAGTAAGACTTGCGGCTCAAGGCATCAGCCATTACATTAGCCTTGCCTGGCGTATAGGAAATACCCAAGTCAAAGTCTGCAACAAGCTCCATCCATCTCTGCTGACGGAGGTTCAGATCTGGCTGAGTAAACAGATACTTCAGACTTTGGTGGTCAGTGAAGATCTCGCAACGATTACCGAGAAGGTAATGTCGCCACTGCTTCAGCGCATGAATGACAGCAGCAAGTTCGAGGTCGTGAACTGGGTAGTTCTCTTCGTGAGGGCGCAATTGCCGAGAGGCATAAGCAATCACTTTGCGGTCTTGCATTAGGACACAGCCTAATCCTTGACGGGAAGCGTCGCAGTAAATGACAAAGTCCTTCTTAGTATCAGGTGGAGCTAGAACTGGAGCAGAAGTCAACTTGTCTTTGAGTGCCTGGAAACTTTCCTGACATTTGTCTGTCCATTGGAACTTGACGCCCTTATGCAACAGGTTAGTCAGAGGCCTGGCGATCTTGGAGAAGTTCTCGACGAATCGACGGCAATAGCTGGCGAGACCGAGAAAACTTCTGACTTGCTTAACGTTCTTGGGAGGAGTCCAATCAAGAATAGCCTGAACTCGTTCAGGGTTGACGGCAATACCATCCTTAGAGATGACATGCCCGAGATAGGTTACTTCGGGTAGCCAGAATTCACATTTGGAGAACTTGGCATATAGTTGATGCTCTCGTAGCTTTTCCAGCACAAGTCGAAGATGTTCAGCATGTTCTTCTTCGTTCTTGGAAAATACCAGGATATCATCCAGATAAACCACGACGAACTTGTCGAGGTAATCCATGAATATATAGTTCATCAGACGAGAGAAGGTGGCTGGAGCATTGGTTAAACCGAAAGACATGACGGTGTACTCGTATGAACCATAGCGAGTCACGAAGGCGGTCTTTGGGATATCCTCTTCGCGAACACGGATCTGGTGGTAGCCCAACCTCAAGTCGAGCTTAGAGAACACTGACGAACCCGCCAGTTGATCATACAGATCATTGATCCGAGGAAGAGGGTATTTATTCTGAATGGTAGCTTGGTTTATAGGACGGTAGTCTTGAACTAACCGGTTTGTCCCATCCTTCTTCTTGACAAAGAGAGAAGGTGCTCCCCAAGGAGAGCAACTTGGGCGAATGAATCCTTTGCGAAGAGATTTGTCGATTTCCTCCTTAAGCTCAAGGAGTTCATGCGGCGGCATTTTGTAGGGTCGCTTGGCTATAGGAGTGGTGCCTGGTTTCAAGTCGATGATGAATTCGACAGCTCTAGCAGGGGGAATCCCTGGAAGTTCTTCAGGGAAGACGTCGAGGAATTCACGCACGACGGGAATGTTTTCAATGCCCTCGAGTGGTGCAGCGTTCAATGCATTCAATGCATAGAGCCTTGCCTCGGCATTTTGCACCAGATGAGCTTGGTAAGCAACTATTTCATCTGAAGGGTGTAGCAGATGGACGGTTTTAGTGGCGCAAACTATAGAAGCAGTATGCGCTTTCAACCAATCCATACCCAAAATGAGGTCGATGTTAGACGACTTCAGGATAATGGGAGAGGCATAGAATTCCAGCCCTTCGATTTCCACGGGGACATCGATGCCAACCAAGGAGGTTTGACACTGTCCCACGGGGGTTTTGACCAATACAGAGGTGTTCATCTCCTCACATTTAACGTCGTGCTTGTATGCAAAATCTTCTGACATGAATGAATGCGATGCACCTGTATCAAATAAAACGGATGCTGGTACTGAATTTACGAGGAGTGTACCCATCACAGTAGCAGGCTGGTCTTGAGCTTCGTTGAGATCAACGTGGTTGGCATGAGCACGACCATAAGACTTAGCATTGTTGTTGCGGGGCTGATTGTTACCACGGCCAGTTGCTGGAAGGGCCAGTTGATTCTGGTTCTGGTTGCATTCTTAGCACGGTGTCCTGGTTGACCACACCTGAAGCACAAGCCATTATTGGGAGTGGGAACAGGAGCTTGGGATGGTGGAGCTGGAAGTCTTGACTGCCTAGATGGTGGTGGAGGCAGACGAGGTGCAGCATAGGTCTGCCTTGGGGCAGATGCATTTGGACGGTACATGCTGTTCGGGATCCATATCTTACGCTTCTGTGAGGGCGGGCCCGAAGATGAGCCCGTGTCACGGTTGCGCCTGTGAGAGCTCTGGTATTCCTGCAGACCAGTTTCGACATTGATGGCCTTGTTCACCAAGGTGGCGAAATCAGCAAAGTCATGCACTAGAAGTGCGAGCTTGATGTCAGCTTGAAGGCCATCACGGAACTTCTCCTGTCTGCGTGCATCAGTTGCAATGTCCTCTTCAGCATAACGAGACAAGTCCAGAAACTCCCGCTGATAAGCTTCGACAGTTTTGTTGCCTTGGGTGAGGTTGCGGAACTCACGCTTCTTCCGGTCCATGACTCCTTGAGGAATGAAGCGGGCACGGAAAGCTGCTTGGAAGTCTGGCCATGTGATGATTGTTCCAGCTGGCAGAGTACGCCTGTGGCTGTCCCACCATTGAGCTGCGGGTCCCTTCAAGAAGAAGGAAGCAAAGGTGACATAGCTGGCAGGGGCTACATCAGCAGACTCCATCTCATAGGTGATGTCACGGAGCCAGTCATCAGCATCCAGAGGCTGAGTTGAGCTGCGGTAGATGGTTGGGTTGAGGCGTATGAAATCTTGAAGAGTCACTTGGGCTGGCTGCTGGTTCATATTGGGGCGAGGAAACTGAGCCATCATATTTTCCATGAACTGGCGGTTCAGTTCAAACTGTTGGATCATACCAGCCATGTACTCAGGTGGTGGTGGGGCATCGCCACCACGACCACGACCACCTGGTCTAACCATCCTGCTAATATATAACAGGGGTAGTTCAGCATTGAGAAATTTGCAAGACAAGAATCATTCATGATGAAACATGCATAACGAAAGGAGCACGATAGCTACTACATAGTAGTCGGCATAACTTACAAAAGGGGTCATGCATAGAGTTCAGTACATAGAGTTCAGTACATAGACTAAAACATCATAGGCGGCACACAGGCTCGCGGCGAATGCATCTAATACTACAAGCAAGCCTACATCAGTCCCAAGAGGTACTGTGGAGGTAATCGTAGCCCGACAGCTGGTAGTGAGGCAACGGATAGCCCTCCACGTCAGCAGACTGGGGGCCGCGGATACTCAGGTGTAGAGCCCGACGCTCAGGTGGCAGAAGAGGACCAAGTGCGGGAGAGTAGCCTCCCACCTCTGGCCAACCGACACCGTGGGGCATCACGGTCCTGGCTGGGTAGATCGCAGTACGCGGTACCTGTCCAGATCGGACAAAGGGGTGCAGCAGCGTCAGAGCACGGTAAAGGTGCTGACGGGTGGTGTACATCTCGTGGCGAAGAGCTCGGTTAGCTCGATCCAGCCCATCAGCATGCAGAACCAGGTTCTGATGGTAGAAGGGCTCTCGGGTGACAGTGGAGTAGGCAGCAGTATAGTATCCCTCCGCACCAACATCAGATGCGATAGCAATGTGCCTGAAAGGGGAGGTGTCCAACTCCCGATACTCTCCACGAAGACGTGTCAGAGCAGCATAGGCAGCATCGTGGACAGCCATATCGATGGTCACACCAACACCATGTGCGGTGTGCAGCACAGTAGTGGAGTCATACTCCCGAGAGTAGAGGTGGACGATGGCACGGTACTGCTCCTGGTTAAAGTCCTGGTACTCCTCGTAGACGGTGTACTCAGGGTGCCAGCGATAACCCAGATAGGTCATCATCTCAGCTAGCACCGCAGGTGATCCCGAGGCACCAATGGCCGTCGTGTGGCGAACGACCTGCCTCGTGGGTTCCATCTGAAAGCAAAGACGTTTCAAAGGAGTCAAATGACAGTGTGTGAATTGTTCAAAATACTATTCTAAGAAACAACTATGGCTTATCCAACTTTGGGGTGAATGCGGTCACGGGATCCTAGTGTTAGAGTTAGTAAATTCGTTTAACCCGAGTAGAAGAGAGTTCAGAGTCCCAGAGTAAAGGTCGAGGAGTAAAAGATCCTAGTACCACCCAATGGCGACGTGGGCCCGTAAGACACACAGCCATGTTAGTAAAAGTTTTGTAATGTCTAGACTCGACTTCGGCCAAGGAGTGTGGAAAGGGGGATTCCTACAGGCAGTCGGCTCTGATACCAACTTGTGACGCCCCCGATTTGACCGTACACTAATCATGCACGCAAATGTGTACGATCAAGATCAGGGACTCACGGGAAGATATCACAACACAACTCTAAAACATAAATAAGTCATACAAGCATCATAATACAAGCCAGGGGCCTCGAGGGCTCGAATACAAGTGCTCGATCACAGACGAGTCAGCGGAAGCAACAATATCTGAGTACAGACACAAGTTAAACAAGTTTGGCTTAAGAAGGCTAGCACAAACTGGGATACAGATCGAACGAGGCGCAGGCCTCCTGCCTGGGATCCTCCTAACTACTCCTGATCCTCGTCAGCGGGCTGCACGCAGTAGTAGGCACCTCCAGTGTCATAGGAGTCGTCGTCGACGGTGGCGTCTGGCTCCTGGACTCCAGCATCTGGTTGTGACAACCAGATAGAAAAGAAAAGGGGGAAAGAGGGAGAGAAGCAACCGTGAGTACTCATCCAAAGTACTCACAAGCAAGGAGCTACACTACATATGCATGGGTATATGTGTAAAGGGCCATATCAGTGGACTGAACTGCAGAATGCTCGAATAAGGGGGGATAGCTAGTCCTGTCGAAGACTACGCTTCTGGCCACCTCCATCTTGCAGCATGTAGAAGGGAGTAGATTGAAGTCCTCCAAGTAGCATCGCATAGCATAATCCTACCCGGCGATCCCCTCCTCGTCGCCCTGTTAGAGAGCGATCACCGGGTTGTATCTGGCACTTGGAAGGGTGTATTTTATTCAGTATCCAGTTCTCGTTGTCATAAGGTCAAGGTACAACTCCGGGTCGTCCTTTTACCGAGGGACACGGCTATTCGAATAGATAAACTTCCCTGCAGGGGTGCACCACATAACCCAACACGCTCGATCCCATTTGGCCGGACACACTTTTCTGGGTCATGCCCGGCCTCGTAAGATCAACGCGTCGCAGCCCCACCTAAGCACAACAGAGAGGTCAGCACGCCGGTCTAATCCTATGCGCGCAGGGGTCTGGGCCCATCGCCCTATGCACACCTGCACGTTGCATACGCGGCCGGAAGCAGACCTAGCCTAGTGGTGTTCCAGTCCAATCCGGCGCGCGCCACTCAGTCGCTGACGTCAAGAAGGCTTCGGCTGATACCATGATGCCGGGATACCCATAACTACTCCCGCGTAGATGGTTAGTGCGTATAGACCAAATGGCCAGACTCAAATCAAATACCAAGATCTCGTTAAGCGTGTTAAGTATCCGTGAACGCCGACCAGGGCCAGGCCCACCTCTCACCTAGGCGGTCTCAACCTGCCCTGTCGCTCCGCCACAAAGATCCACTTGCGGGTACTCCTACGAGCCGACCCGACTTTAGTCATCACATGTGTCATGTATGTAGTATATAAGTATATACCCGTGATCACCGCCCAGGTGATCACGGCCCGATAGTATAGCACAGCAGACGGACAAGAATGTAGGGCCACTGATAGAAATCTAGCATCCTATACTAAGCATGTAGGATTGCAGGTAAAGGTATCAAAAGTAGTAGCAAGGATAGGCTATGCATCAAGATAGGATATCGAAAAGCAGTAACATGCTACACTACTCTAATGCAAGCAGTAAGAGAAGAATAGGCGATATCTGGTGATCAAGGGGGGGCTTGCCTGGTTGCTCTGGCAAGTAGGAGGGGTCGTCAACTCCGTAGTCGAACTGGGCAGCAGCAGCGTCGGTCTCGTAGTCTACCGGAGAGAAGAGGGGGGAAGAAACAGTAAATACAATGCAAACATAAGCATGACGATGCGTGACATGACAATGAACAGTGCGAGGTGTGTCCTAACGCGACAGTAGGTGGTACCGGCGAAGGGGGGGAACACCCGGGAAAGTATTCCCGATGTTTCGCGTTTTCGGAC
This sequence comes from Triticum aestivum, assembly GCF_018294505.1. NCBI lineage: Eukaryota > Viridiplantae > Streptophyta > Magnoliopsida > Poales > Poaceae > Triticum > Triticum aestivum. The sequence continues at coordinate 43,125,199 of NC_057808.1, forward strand.
AAACGGACCGGAGGGGTAAAGTTGCTAGTTCGATAGGTTGGGGAGGTGTGGTGGACGAACGGACTACGTATTCGGATTCGTCTCGTCGTTCTGAGCAACTTTCATATAGAAAACATTTTCATCCGAGTTACGGTTTAAAAGATATGAATTTTCAAAGATTATTTGAATTTCTGGAATTATTTGAATTTAGCAAAAATGAATTATGACGTCAGCATGAGGTAATGCTGACGTCAGCAGGTCAACAGGTCGGCTGACCAGTCAAACCAGACAGGTGGGTCCTACCTGTCATAGACAGTGGATTAATTAGAAGATTAAATTAACTAAAATTAGATTAATTAACTACTCGACCCCACCTGTCGGTGCCTAATTAGATTAATTAATTAGTTTTATTTATAAAAACATTTTTTTTGTTAATTCTGCGGCGGGGCCCGCATGTCAGTGGCTGGGCCTGCCCAGTCAGCAGTTGACTGGGTCAACCCAGTCAACTGGGACCCACGGGGCCCACTGGCAGTGGCACTAGGGTGGCCCCAGGCCAGCCACGTCGGCGGCCGGCGTTTAAACGCCGGCGCACGCTCCGGCGACCACCCGAGACGGCGGCGTTGCGCGGAAACGGCGCACAGAGGGCCATTTGGCCCGCGGTTTCTTCCTACGGGACGGGCGCGACGCGACGCGTCCGTTGGTGGCCGCGAAAAGTACGGGGATGGCCGGAAACGGCCGCTACCTCGACGGCGGCGGGTGGTGCATTCGGGCGAAGCTCGGGGTCGACGCTACGGGGCTCGATGGAGTGCATGGATGGGTGCATCTGGCCCGCACAGACGTGCTGAGCACGAACCCGGGCTCAGCTGAGCTCGACGGCGAGCATGGCCGCGACGGTGAAGCGCCGGGCGGCGACCGGAGCTCGGCAACGACGGCAGCTAGCTACGGAGCGCTAGGGGGCCAACGAGGAGCAGCAGGGGGAGGAGAAGCTCACCGTGCGGCACTCACGTAGGCCCTCGACGGATTATTAGCTGTAGGTCGGCGCCGGGGAAGAAAGGGATCGCCGGCGACCGAAGTTGAAGCCGAGCTCGGTGTGCTCGTTGTAGGGGCTCCGGCCTCCAACGGCTGCACCAGTCGAAGCAGCGGGCGACGGCGGTCCTTGGAGACACCGTGGGCGGCGAGGTGGGCACGGTGGCCGTGGCTAGGCCGGAGGCATGACGGCGGTGGCGTTCGGGCGAGGTGGGGAAGGGGATCGAAGAGGGAGGAGAAGTGGATCTGGGGGAGGGGAGGCGCAGTGGCGAGCGAGAGGGGCAAGTGGGAGGGATGGGCGGAGGCCGAGGCGTCGGGGCGGCCTTATCCTCCCCCGTCGCCGGCGAGGTGGTGCGGCGGGGACCTGCCCCTGTTCCAACCCCGGTCGGGGGAACAGGGAAGGGGAGGGCGACCCGGGGAGGTGGGCTAGGCCGGCTGGGCCTGGGGGCGGCCCAGTTGGGCCAGGGGGGCCTTCTCCTTCTCTTTTTTTTCTTTGTTTGTTCTGTTTTCTTTTGTATTTTCTTTTTATTTATTTATTTTCTTTTCTGTTTTATTTCATTTAAAAGTACTTAGGCATTTTATAAAAATGTGTTTTCTCCATAATAATTATCAGTGCAATTTCTGGCATGGCCCGAACATTTTTGTTTAAATTTTTGAAAACTTTTATTTTCCACTTTAAATTTAATTGAAGTTTGAATTAGGAGTTTGAAAAGAAATGTGATTCAAATGTGATCAAGCCATGTTTAGCAACATGATTAGCTTAATCACAGAGAGTTACTGTAGCATGATTCTCGGGGTGTTACAGGGAACCAGCCACTGGTCGGCTGGTGCGCCCCCCTTGGGCCTCCCCTGCGCCTAGGGTTGGAAACCCTGGGGGTGGGGGCGCCCCACTTGGCTTGGGGGGCAAGCGACCCCCTTGGCCGCCGCCCCCCCCCCCCCTGGAGATGGGATCTCCTAGGGCCGGCGCCCCCCCAGGGACCCTATATATAGTGGGGGGAGGGAGGGCAGCAGTACCCTAGCCCCTGGCGCCTCCCTCTCCCTCCCGTGACACCTCTCCCTCCCGCTTGCGCTTGGCGAAGCCCTGCCGGGATCCCCGCTACTTCCACCACCACGCCGTCGTGTTGTTGGATCTCCATCAACCTCTCCTTCCCCCTTGCTGGATCAAGAAGGAGGAGACGTCGCTGCTCCGTACGTGTGTTGAACGCGGAGGTGCCGTCCATTCGGCGCTCGATCATCGGTGATTTGGATCACGACGAGTACGACTCCATCAACCCCGTTCACTTGAACGCTTCCGCTCACGATCTACAAGGGTATGTAGATGCACTCCTCTCTCTCGTTGCTAGATGACTCCATAGATTGATCTTGGTGATGCGTAGAAAATTTTATATTTCTGCTACGATCTCCAACAGTGGCATCATGAGCTAGGTCTATGCGTAGTTACCATGCACGAGTAGAACACAAGATTGTTGTCGGCGTAGATCCTGTCAATTTACTTGCCTCTACTAGTCTTATCTTGATTCGGCGGCATCGTGGGATGAAGCAGCCCAGACCGACCTTACACGTACGCTTACGTGAGACAGGTTCCACCGACTGACATGCACTAGTTGCATAAGGTGGCTAGCGGGTGTCTGTCTCTCCCACTTTAGTCGGATCGGATTCGATGAAAAGGGTCCTTATGAAGGGTAAATAGTAATTGGCATATCACGTTGTGGTTTAACGTAGGTAAGAAACGTTCTTGCTAGAAACCTATAGAAGCCACGTAAAAACATGCAACAACAATTAGAGGACGTCTAACTTGTTTTTGCAGCATATGCTTTGTGATGTGATATGGCCAGAAGATGTGATGAATGATATATGTGATGTATGAGATTGATCATATTCTTGTAATAGGAATCACGACTTGCATGTCGATGAGTATGACAACCGGCAGGAGCCATAGGAGTTGTCTTTATTTTTGTATGACCTGCGTGTCATTGAATAACGCCATGTAAATTACTTTACTTTATTGCTAAACACGTTAGCCGTAGAAGTAGAAGTAATCGTTGGCGTGACAACTTCATGAAGACACGATGATGGAGATCATGATGATGGAGATCATGGTGTCATGCCGGTGACGAAGATGATCATGGCGCCCCGAAGATGGAGATCAAAAGGAGCAAAATGATATTGGCCATATCATGTCACTATTTGATTGCATGTGATGTTTATCATGTTTTACATCTTATTTGCTTAGAACGACGGTAGTAAGTAAGATGATCCCTTATAATAATTTCAAGAAAGTGTTCCCCCTAACTGTGCACCGTTGCGAAGGTTCATTGTTTCGAAGCACCACGTGATGATTGGGTGTGATAGATTCTAATGTTCGCATACAACGGGTGTTGACGAGCCTAGCATGTACAGACATGGCCTCGGAACACACGCAATACACTTAGGTTGACTTGACGAGCCTAGCATGTACAGACATGGCCTCGGAACACGGAAGACCGAAAGGTCGAGCATGAGTCGTATAGAAGATACGATCAACATGAAGATGTTCACCGATGTTGACTAGTCCGTCTCGCGTGATGATCGGACACGACCTAGTTGACTCGGATCATGTTTCACTTAGATGACTGGAGGGATGTCTATCTGAGTGGGAGTTCATTGAATAATTTGATTAGATGAACTTAATTATCATGAACTTAGTCTAAAATCTTTACAATATGACTTGTAGATCAAATGGCCCACGTTGCCCTCAACTTCAACGCGTTCCTAGAGAAAACCAAGCTGAAAGATGATGGCAGCAACTATACGGAGTGGGTCCGGAACCTGAGGATCATCCTCATAGCTGCCAAGAAAGATTATGTCCTAGAAGCACCGCTAGGTGATGCACCCATCCCAGAGAACCAAGACGTTATGAACGCTTGGCAATCACGTGTTGATGATTACTCCCTCGTTCAGTGCGGCATGCTTTACAGCTTAGAACCGGGGCTCCAAAAGCATTTTGAGCAACACGGAGCATATGAGATGTTCGAAGAGCTGAAAATGGTTTTCCAAGCTCATGCCCGGGTCGAGAGATATGAAGTCTCCGACAAGTTCTTCAGTTGTAAGATGGAGGAAAACAGTTCTGTCAGTGAGCACATACTCAAAATGTCTGGGTTGCACAACCGCTTGACTCAGCTGGGAGTTAATCTCCCGGATGACGCGGTCATCGACAGAATCCTTCAGTCGCTTCCACCAAGCTACAAGAGCTTTGTGATGAACTTCAATATGCAGGGGATGGAAAAGACCATCCCTGAGGTATATTCAATGCTGAAATCAGCGGAGGTGGAGATCAAAAAGGAACATCAAGTGTTGATGGTGAATAAAACCACTAAGTTCAAGAAAGGCAAGGGTAAGAAGAACTTCAAGAAGGACGGCAAGGGAGTTGCCGGGAAGAAGCTAAGGAATGGACCCAAGCCTGAGACTGAGTGCTTTTATTGCAAGGGAAGTGGTCACTGGAAGTGGAACTGCACCAAATACTTAGCGGACAAGAAGGCCGGCAACACCAAAGGTATATGTGATATACATGTAATTGATGTGTACCTTACCAGTACTTGTAGTAGCTCCTGGGTATTTGATACCGGTGCGGTTGCTCATATTTGTAACTCAAAACAGGAGCTGCGGAATAAACGGATATTGGCGAAGGACGAGGTGACGATGCGCGTCGGGAATGGTTCCAAGGTCGATGTGATCGCCGTCGGCACGCTACCTCTGCATTTACCTACGGGATTAGTTTTAAACCTCAATAATTGTTATTTAGTGCCAGCTTTGAGCATGAACATTGTATCCGGATCTCGTTTAATGCGAGATGGCTACTCATTTAAATCCGAGAATAATGGTTGTTCTATTTATATGAGAGATATGTTTTATGGTCATGCCCCGCTGGTCAATGGTTTATTCTTAATGAATCTCGAGCGTGATGTTACACATATTCATAGTGTGAATACCAAAAGATGTAAAGTTGATAACGATAGTCCCACATACTTGTGGCACTGCCGCCTTGGTCACATTGGTGTCAAGCGCATGAAGAAGCTCCATGCAGATGGACTTTTGGAGTCTCTTGATTACGAATCATTTGACACGTGCGAACCATGCCTCATGGGTAAGATGACCAAGACTCCGTTCTCCGGAACAATGGAGCGAGCAACCAACTTATTGGAAATCATACATACCGATGTGTGCGGTCCAATGAGTGTTGAGGCTCGCGGTGGCTATCGTTATGTTCTCACTCTCACTGATGACTTAAGTAGATATGGGTATGTCTACCTAATGAAACACAAGTCTGAGACCTTTGAAAAGTTCAAGGAATTTTAGAGTGAGGTTGAGAATCAACGTGACAGCAAAATAAAGTTCCTACGATCAGATCGTGGAGGGGAATATTTGAGTCACGAATTTGGCACACACTTAAGGAAATGTGGAATAGTTTCACAACTCACGCCGCCTAGAACACCTCAGCGAAATGGTGTGTCCGAACGTCGTAATCGCACTCTATTGGATATGGTGCGATCTATGATGTCTCTTACCGATCTACCGCTCTCATTTTGGGGCTAGGCTTTAGAGACTACCGCATTCACTTTAAATAGGGCTCCGTCGAAATCCGTTGAGACGACACTGTATGAATTATGGTTTGGGAAGAAACCTAAGCTGTCGTTTCTAAAAGTTTGGGGATGCGATGCTTATGTCAAGAAACTTCAACCTGAAAAGCTCGAACCCAAGTCGGAGAAATGCGTCTTCATAGGATACCCCAAGGAAACCATTGGGTATACCTTCTACCTCAGATCCGAAGGCAAGATCTTTGTTGCCAAGAACGGGTCCTTTCTGGAGGAAGAGTTTCTCTCGAAAGAAATAAGTGGGAGGAAAGTGGAACTTGATGAGGTGATAGTCACCCCTTCCGAACTGGAAAGTAGCGCAGCGCGGGAAAATGTTCCTATGGTGCCTACACCGACTGGGGAGGAAGTTAATGATGATGATCATGAAGCTTCGGATCAAGTTACTGCTGAACTTCGTAGGTCCAGAAGGACACGTTCCGCACCAGAGTGGCATGGCAACCCTGTCCTGGAAATCATGTTGTTAGACAACGGTGAACCTTTGAACTATGAAGAAGCAATGGCGGGCCCAGATTCCGACAAATGGCTAGAAGCCATGAAATCCGAGATAGGATCCATGTATGAAAACGAAGTATGGACTTTGACTGACTTGCCCGATGATCGGCGAGCGATAGAAAACAAATGGATCTTTAAGAACAAGACAGACGCGGATGGTAATGTGACCATCTATAAGGCTAGACTTGTCGCTAAGGGTTATCGACAAGTTCAAGGGGTTGACTACGATGAGACTTTCTCACCCGTAGCGAAGCTGAAGTCCGTCCGAATCATGTTAGCAATTGCCGCATTCTATGATTATGAGATATGGCAAATGGACGTCAAAACGGCATTCCTTAACGGCTTTCTTAAGGAAGAATTGTATATGATGCAGCCGGAAGGTTTTGTCGATCCTAAGAATGCTAACAAGGTATGCAAGCTCCAGCGCTCCATCTATGGGCTGGTGCAAGCATCTCGGAGTTGGAACATTCGATTTGATGAGATGATCAAAGCGTTTGGGTTTACACAGACTTATGGAGAAGCCTGTGTTTACAAGAAAGTGAGTGGGAGCTCTGTAGCATTTCTCATATTATATGTGGATGACATACTATTGATGGGAAATGATATAGAATTCTTGGAAAGTATAACGGCCTACTTGAATAAGTGTTTTTCAATGAAGGACCTTGGAGAAGCTACTTATATATTAGGCATCAAGATCTATAGAGATAGATCAAGACGCCTCATTGGTCTTTCACAGAGTACGTACCTTGACAAGATATTGAAGACGTTCAATATGGATCAGTCCAAGAAGGGGTTCTTGCCTGTATTGCAAGGTGTGCAATTGAGCACGGCTCAATGCCCGACCACGGCAGAAGATAGAGAAAATATGAGTGGCATCCCCTATGCCTTGGCCATAGGGTCTATTATGTATGTCATGCTGTGTACCAGACCTGATGTAAACCTTGCCGTAAGTTTGGTAGGAAGGTACCAAAGTAATCCCGGCATGGAACACTGGACAGCAGTCAAGAATATCCTGAAGTACCTGAAAAGGACTAAGGATATGTTTCTCGTATATGGAGGTGACGAAGAGCTCGTCGTAAAGGGTTACGTCGACGCTAGCTTCGACACAGATGTGGATGACTCTAAGTCACAAACCGGATACGTGTATATTTTGAATGGAGGGGCAGTAAGCTGGTGCAGTTGCAAGCAAAGCGTCGTGGCGGGATCTACATGTGAAGAGGAGTACATGGCGGCCTCAGAGGCAGCACAGGAAGCAATCTGGATAAAGGAGTTCATTACCGGCCTAGGGGTGATTCCCAATGCGTCGGGCCCGATGACTCTCTTCTGTGACAACACTGGAGCTATTGCCCTTGCCAAGGAGCCCAGGTTTCACATGAAGACTAGGCATATCAAGCGTCGCTTCAACTCCATTCGTGAAAATGTTCAAAATGGAGACATAGATATTTGTAAAGTACATACGGACCTGAATGTAGCAGATCCGTTGACTAAACCTCTCCCTAGAGCAAAACATGATCAACACCAGAACTCTATGGGTGTTCGATTCATCACAATGTAACTAGATTATAGACTCTAGTGCAAGTGGGAGACTGTTGGAAATATGCCCTAGAGGCAATAATAAAATGGTTATTATTATATTTCCTTGTTCATGATAATTGTCTATTGTTCATGCTATAATTGTGTTATCCGGAAATCGTAATACATGTGTGAATACATAGACCACAACATGTCCCTAGTAAGCCTCTAGTTGACTAGCTCGTTGATCAACAGATAGTCATGGTTTCCTGACTATGGACATTGGATGTCATTGATAACGGGATCACATCATTAGGAGAATGATGTGATGGACAAGACCCAATCCTAAGCATAGCACAAAGATCGTGTAGTTCGTTTGCTAGAGCTTTTCCAAATGTCAAGTATCATTTCCTTAGACCATGAGATTGTGCAACTCCCGGATACCGTAGGAGTGCTTTGGGTGTGCCAAACGTCACAACGTAACTGGGTGGCTATAAAGGTGCACTACGGGTATCTCCGAAAGTGTCTGTTGGGTTGGCACGAATCGAGACTGGGATTTGTCACTCCGTATGACGGAGAGGTATCTCTGGGCCCACTCGGTAATGCATCATCATAATGAGCTCAATGTGACCAAGTGTTTGGTCACGGGATCATGCATTACAGTACGAGTAAAGTGACTTGCCGGTAACGAGATAGAACGAGGTATTGGGATACCGACGATCGAATCTCGGGCAAGTAACGTACCGATTGACAAAGGGAATTGTATACGGGATTGATTGAATCCTCGACATCGTGGTTCATCCGATGAGATCATCGTGGAACATGTGGGAGCCAACATGGGTATCCAGATCCCGCTGTTGGTTATTGACCGGAGAGTCGTCTCGGTCATGTCTGCATGTCTCCCGAACCCGTAGGGTCTACACACTTAAGGTTCGGTGACGCTAGGGTTGTAGAGATATTAGTATGCGGAAACCCGAAAGTTGTTCGGAGTCCCGGATGAGATCCCGGACGTCACGAGGAGTTCCGGAATGGTCCGGGTGAAGAATTATATATAGGAAGTCCAGTTTCGGCCACCGGGAAAGTTTCGGGGGTTATCGGTATTGTACCGGGACCACCGGAAGGGTCCCGAGGGTCCACCGGGTGGGGCCACCTATCCCAGAGGGCCCCATGGGCTGAAGTGGGGAGGGGAACCAGCCACTGGTGGGCTGGTGCGCCCCCCTTGAGCCTCCCCTGTGCCTAGGGTTGGAAACCCTGGGGGTGGGGGGCACCCCACTTGGCTTGGGGGGCAAGTCACCCCCTTGGCCGCCGCCCCCCTGGAGATGGGATCTCCCAGGGCCGGCGCCCCCCCCCCAGTGACCCTATATATAGTGGGGGAGGGAGGGCAGCAGTACCGTAGCCCCTGGCGCCTCCCTCTCCCTCCCGTGACACCTCTCCCTCCCGCTTGCGCTTGGCGAAGCCCTGCCAGGATCCCCGCTACTTCCACCACCATGCCGTCGTGCTGCTGGATCTCCATCAACCTCTCCTTCCCCCTTGCTGGATCAAGAAGGAGGAGACGTCGCTGCTCCGTACGTGTGTTGAACGCGGAGGTGCCGTCCGTTCGGCGCTCGGTCATCGGTGATTTGGATCACGACGAGTACGACTTCATCAACACCGTTCACTTGAACGCTTCCGCTCGCGATCTACAAGGGTATGTAGATGCACTCCTCTCTCTCGTTGCTAGATGACTCCATAGATTGATCTTGGTGATGCGTAGAAAATTTTAAATTTCTGCTACGATCTCCAATAGTGGGAGCCAATATGATCATCCAGGTTCCGCTATTGGTTATTGGCCGGAGACGTGTCTCGGTCATGTCTACATAGTTCTCGAACCCGTAGGGTCCGCACGCTTAAAGTTTTGATGACAGCTATATAATGAGTTTATATGTTTTGATGTACCGAAGGTAGTTCGGAGTCCCGGATGTGATCACGGACATGACGAGGAGTCTCGAAATGGTCGAGACATGAAGATTGATATATTGGACGACTATATTCGGACACCGAAATGGTTCCGGGGGTTACCGGAACCCCCCCCCCCCCCCCCGGAGTTTAATGGGCCTACATGGGCCTTAGTGGAGAAGAGGAGGGGCGGCCAGGGCAGGCCGCGCGCCCCCTCCCCCTCTAGTCCGAATTGGACAAGGAGGGGGTGGCGGCGCCCCCCTTTCCTTCCTCTCTCCCTCCTCTTTCCCCTTCTCCTAATCCAACAAGGAAGGGAGGGAGTCCTACTCCCGGTGGGAGTAGGACTCCTCCTGGCGCGCATCCTCCTGGCCGGCCGCCTCCCCCCTTTCTCCTTTATATACGGGGGCAAGGGGGCACCCTATAGACACAACAATTGAGCATTGATCTCTTAGACGTGTGCGGTGCCCCCCTCCACCAGAATCCACCTTGATAATATCGTAGCGGTGCTTAGGCGAAGCCCTGCGTCGGTAGAACATCATCATCGTCACCACGCCGTCGTGCTGACGAAACTCTTCCTCAACACTCGGCTGGATCGGAGTTCGAGGGACGTCATCGAGCTAAACGTGTGCTGAACTCGGAGGTGCCGTGCATTCGGTACTTGATCGGTCGGATCGTGAAGACGTACGACTACATCAACCGCGTTGTGCTAACGCTTCCGCTTTCGGTCTACGAGGGTACGTGGACAACACTCTCCCCTCTCGTTGCTATGCATCACCATGATCCTGTGTGTGCGTAGGATTTTTTTTGAAATTACTACGTTCCCCAACACCGGAGAAAATAGTACTCCTGACGACGCCGAAAACAATGAATACCCGGTTGGAGCAACATCCGAACAAGAGGAACAAGACAACGAGCAAGTTAACCCTGATAAACAGGCCACGCCCAATGACCCGGATGATGATAATTATCGTCCACCCTCCGAGGATGATGAGAGCCCTGGCAATGAGGACTTCATCGTGCCTGAGGCACCCCTCGAGCAGGAGTGCTTTAAGCACCAGCTCATAGCTACTGCAAGAAGCCTCAAGAAAAAGCAGCAGCAGCTCCAAGCAGATCAGGACCTACTCATCGATAGATGGACCGATGTCCTGGCAGCCGAAGAATACGGCCTCAAGCGCCCAGCCAAGAGTTACCCAAAACGCAGACTGCTACCTCAGTTCGATGAGGAGGCGCCAGATCCCATACCTCCCTCGCGCAATGCGGACCGACCACCACGTGGTCGGGATAGTGCAGCGGACCGACCACCCCGCGGTCGGGATAAAACGGCAACTTAGGTCGAACAACAGCCCGCCCCACCGCCTCGCAAAAACAGGGACGGAACAGCTCGGGACCATACATACGACCTTCGGCAGGAATTGGACAATAGAGCAGGACACACCAGATCAATCTGCGGATCGCGAGGACGTTTCCCTACTCGGGATGACAGCTACCTATTCGGACGTGACAAACTTAATCACACCCGGGCCGATAATCGCAGACGGACTTCATCGGAGGTGCGCCGTGACGCGGACCGCTATAGAGGTGCCGCACACCCTCTTTGCTTCACAAATGAGGTGCTGGATCACGAATTCCCCGAGGGGTTCAAGCCCGTCAATATTGAATCATACGACGGAACAACCGATCCCGCAGTATGGATCAAAGATTTTATTCTTCACATCCACATGGCCCGAGGAGATGACCTCCACGCTATCAAATACCTTCCATTAAAGCTCAAAGGACCAGCTCGACACTGGCTAAATAGTCTGCCTGAGAATTCCATCGGCAGCTGGGAGGACTTGGAAGAGGCTTTCCTTGATAACTTCCAAGGAACTTATATCCGGCCACCAGATGCCGATGACTTAAGCCACATAGTTCAACAACCTGGAGAATCAGCCAGAAAATTCTGGACTAGGTTCCTAACCAAAAAGAACCAGATCGTTGACTGTCCGGATGCCGAGGCCCTAGCGGCCTTCAAACACAGCATCCATGACGAATGGCTATCCCGCCACCTCGGCCAAGAAAAGCCGAGGTCCATGGCAGCCCTCACGGCACTTATGACCCGCTTTTGCGTGGGAGAGGATAGTTGGCTAGCTCGCAGTACAAACATAGCCAACGAAGAAGGCCCCTCCGAGGCCAAAAACAGCACCGGCAAGCTCCGGTGCAACAGACACAAACGTCGAAGCAATGGCGATAACACCGATGACACTGCAATTCACGCCGGATTCAGTGGCTCCAAGTCCGGCCAGCGAAAGAAGCCCTATAAAAGGAACAACGGAGGACCATCCAGCTTGGACCGCATACTCGATCGTCCGTGCCAGATACATGGCACCCCAGACAAACCGGCCAACCATACTAACAGAGATTGCCGAGTCTTTAAGCAAGCCAGCAAGGTAAATAGCGGAAACAAGGAATGGGAATCGCAGAGCAAGGATGATGACGAGGAGCCCCGGCAGCCGAACACTGGGGGCAGAAGAAATTCCCTCCTCAATTCAAAACGGTGAACATGATATATGCTACACACATCCCCAAAAGGGAGCGCAAGCGCGCACTCAGGGACGTCTATGCGGTAGAGCCAGTCGCCCCAAAATTCAACCCATGGTCGTCATTCCCGATCACCTTTGATCGTCGTGATCATCCAACTAGCATCCGTCATGGCGGCTCAGCCGCATTGGTACTCGACCCAATCATCGACGGATTTCACATGACACGAGTCCTAATGGACGGTGGTAGCAGCCTCAACCTGCTCTATCAGGATACAGTACGCAAAATGGGCATTAATCCCTCACGAATCAAGCCCATGATAACTACCTTTAAAGAAGTTATACCAGGCGTAGAGGCCAGTTGTACGGGCTCAATCACGCTGGAGGTGGTCTTCGGTTCCCCGGATAACTTCCGAAGCGAAGAGCTAATCTTCGATATCGTCCCCTTCCGCAGCGGCTACCACGCACTGCTTGGACGAACCGCATTTTCTAGATTCAACGCGGTGCCACATTATGCTTATCTCAAGCTCAAGATGCCCGGTCCACGCGGCGTCATTACAATAAATGGAAACACGGAACGTTCCCTCCGCACAGAGGAGCATACCGCAGCCCTAGCAGCAGAAGTACAGAGCGGCCTTCTCAAGCGGCACCATAATCCGGGCGCCGAGCCCTGGACATCTTAAGAAGCTCCGGACTACACTGCATCAGGGCAGCTCGGTTCGTCAAGAGCCGAATTAGTAAATTCGGCCTCCGTCCCAGCCCCAATGAGGAAATTGCATCCGTACCGCGCGTACATAACTATGCACTCAAAACCCCATGGGTACTGACGGAGGCATAACTCGCTCGCAATCCACAGTGTGGCTTGACTGACCCTGGGATTCGCACGCCTTTACTTTTCCTTTTTCTTACGGTTTTTTTCTCTTTTCGAGGTCTATGCGGACGACCCGCTTGCAAAACACACCAAGGAGGCAAGGAGCTCTGGCATACAAGGGAATCCCCAGGTGGTTTCTACTAAACGATTGCCATACTTGTTTTACATACCCCCACGCAGCTCGCCCTTGGTTGCGGCATGTTAAATAGCTTTACTTGCTTATCGCATTACTTGCACAAAGTACGCCTCGACGTACTAATTACATCACAATGGTGAATAAATGGTGGCGTCAGCTTATTACTTAATTTTCCGGTTTCCTCACCTTTGTATATATTACTTATTGCACACGTACACCATGGTACATATTACTACGCCAGGGGCTTCATTACACCCCGCATTACGGCAATAAAAGTCCGAACACTTTTCCAGTATAGTTTGGCACCCCGAACTTATAGCATTATATGCATCGGCTCTGAATCATGTCTTTGTTCAATAGTTGGGTTGCCCGGCTCCTATGCTTACTACCTTACGTTCCGCTATATCGGCTAGGGTAGTAAAGGGAGAAGTACTGCGATTGTGTCCCGGTTCTTCCGGACGAGCACCTCAGTAGAGAAAGCCGAAAACTGACTGTCATGATGCGGCGAGAGCTGGTCAGCTGTTCGAGAGGTTCCAAATCGTTAGAGATTTTTTCCGCTTCTTGCGAAGAATCGGTTCCTCCGATTAGCCGTGTACAACGCCCCTAGTTCGGTCTTCCGAACACCAGGGGCTTCGCCAACTTTCTTAATTGCCAAACTCCTATGGCTACGTGAGGGCAGTAAAGGCCGCATAGTCTGATTGCCTCGTTCGTTGCGCTAAACACCTCCTTTAAGGACCAGAATGTGGAGTAAAGAGTGTTTAGATTTATCCCGAACACCCCCGTACTATCTACGTGGGGGCAGAAGCCGATGACTGGTCAACCCTCAGATTTCATAAACGGCCGCACAGGAGGTAAAATGTAAATCGCAAGCATTATAATACATAACATCATTGTTCCATATTACAGGACAGGATAATGCAAATGTTCTCATGGGAATATGACATCCTTCGAACAATGCTCCGCCACAAGGCAGGACCCCTCCAGGACACCATCAAAATAGAGCTCGGGTCGACGATGCTCCTTGCCCTCCGGCGGCCCCTCGGTCATCAGTTTCTTGGCATCCAGCTTCGCCCAATGTGTCTTGACGCGGGCAAATACCATACACGCACCTTCAATACAGACCAACCGCTTCATGGCTTCGAGCCGCGGACAGGCACTTACAAGTCGCTTAACAAATCCGAAGTAGCTGCTAGGTATAGGTTCGGCAGGCCACAGCCAGACCATCAAATCCTTCATGGCTAGCTCTGCCGACCTGTGCAGCTCGACCAACTGCTTTAGCTGGTCGCTGAAGGGCACCGGATGTTCGGGTCCAAGATATTGGGACCAGAATAGCTTCTCCATAGACATCCCTTCTTTGGCTCTATAATGCTCGGTAGCATCTGATATACTGCGCGGCAGATCCGTAAACGCCCCTGGAAAACCCAAATTCGGATAAGTACAAGGAACGTTTCTTCTACATACTTGCTTTGCATAGTGAAAGACTTACCCGCCGCAATCTTCTTGGCCGCCTGAATTTCCTGGAGGGCGTTCTGTGCTTCGGCTCGTGCATCCTGTGCGCTCTGGCGGGCCTTCGACAGTTCGGACTCTTGCGCCTTACAACCGCGCTCCAAGGACTCAAATCTCTCGATCGCGCCCTGGAGCTGTTGCTGCGCTTCGCCAACCCGGGCCTCGTGCTTCTCGCGCGCGGCGCGTTCCTTGGCCGCTTTGTCCTCGGCCTCGGCTAACGCCTTCTTGAGGGCTGCCACCTCGGTCATGGCCCCTAATAAAGTTTATGACACCTTAGTCCGGATGGACTATTCATTTTTTCTTAAAATGTACCTGCAGGTTACTGCATACCTTGGCTATCCTCCAACTGCTTCTTCACGAGGCCGAGCTCCTCCTCGGCCCGCTCCAGTTTCCAATTCAGTCCGGAGACCTCCGCAGCATGAGCGGTGGCAGCCTGCAGCGATACCTGCTTATTCACATAGACAACTTATGTTAGACTCCTGCGATATTTCTTCTAGATCCTCTGTTCGGCTTCTTCTTCCCGAACACCAAACAGAGCATCAGGGGCTACTGTCTATACTCTGATATTCTTCCTACAAACACATTACTTACTTCAAAGCCCGATAGAAGGCTAGTGCAGGCTTCGGTCAGTCCGCTTTTGACGAACTGAACCTTCTCTATTATCATGCCCATAAGGGCGTGGTGTTCATCCACGATAGAGGCGCCTCGTAGCGCCTCCAGCAGATTATCCGGTGCCTCTGGTTGGACAGAGGTCACTGGCGGAACAGGCACATTCCCTCCTTTTGGGGAATGCCGTTCGCTGGACTCCGGAGCCGCGTAGATCTCCGGAATGGTATCTAGCTCAGGTCCGAAGGGAACTCGGCCCCCGTCACCAGTCCCCATAGGGGCTTTTTCCCCCATGTGTCCGGCGACTAAGGAATCGTCCTGGGGCGCCACCCCGACGATCTCCAGAAACTCCCCCTGGTCGGGGAAGATCTTTTGCGACACCACCTCGTCGTCACCCTTGGGAGAGACGGAATGAGCTGGTGGCGGAGACATGCTAGCCATCTCCTTTGAGTCTAGCGATCCCTCTCTCGAGGATCGCGGGGAGCCATCGCGTGCCGGACTGCAATAACAAGGTTTAAGGTATATCAATATTACAAACCAGGAAGGCCAGACGTTTTCGGATTCTGGTACTTACGAGGCGGCCCGAGGCTTGGTCCGGCGAGGTCGCTCCGGACTGCTATCAACATCCCACACGGAGTTATCCGCGAGGGAGCCTCTAACCCTCTTAGGCGCTTTCGCCTCCGGATTTGTGGGGGCCGCTCTCTTCTTCCTCCCCACTTCAGGAGGGGAGTCGTTTTCTTCTTCCTCTTCGTCGTCGTCATCAGCGGACGAAGAGGAAGTCTCATCTTCGGACATCATGTCCGGAGCGCCTTTTTGGCGAGGGGCCTTCTTGGCCCCTTTGGCCGCTTTCTTGGCCGTCTTCTCTAGCACCTCATAAGGTGCTGTAAAAAGCATTTTTGTCAGTAATGGGAATTCTTGGTCTTCGGGCAGCGGAGCCGGACAGTTAATCCCTCAGCTACCTTGATCCAGGCCTGAAAACATGGGTAGGAAAGCTTAGGCTTTTTCTCAAAATATGCTAGTAAAGGGTACACCTTGAAAACATTAAAAGAACTTACTGGGTTAGCCTGGCGTTTTAAGCTGAGCCCGCGATCTTCGGTCGTGGGCGGTGGCGTCTCGCCGGCCTTGAAGAGCACTTTCCAGATTTCTTTGTGCGTCGTGCTGAAGAGCTCTAGTAGCATCTGGTGCTTGGCCGGATTGTACTCCCACAGATAGCAAGTCCGGCGTTGGCACGGAAGGACCCGACGAATGAGCATGACCTGAACCACGTTGACAAGCTTGATCTTCCTATCTATCATGTTCTAGACGCACGTCTGGAGCCCGGTCAGCTCGTCCGAGGGACCCCAGGTTAGGCCCCTCTCTTGCCAGGAGGTGAACCGCATCGGGATTCCGGATCGGAATTCGGGGGCCGCCACCCAGTTGGCGTCACGGGGCTCGGTGATATAGAACCACCCCGATTGCCACCCTTTCACCGTCTCTGCGAATGAGCCTTCGGGCCAGGTAACGTTGGGCATCTTGCCCACCATGGCGCCTCCGCACTCTGCTTGTTGGCCGCTCACCACCTTCGGCTTCACATTGAAGGTCTTCAGCCATAGGCCGAAATGAGGTGGGATGCGGAGAAAGGCCTCGCACACGACAATGAATGCCGTGATGTTGAGGATGAAGTTGGGGGCTAGGTCATGAAAGTCTAGCCCGTAGTAAAACATCAGTCCACGGACGAAGGGGTGAAGAGGGAAGCCCAGCCCGCGGACGAAATGTGTAAGAAACACAACCCTCTCGTGGGGCTCTGGAGTAGGGACGATCTGTCCCTTGGCCGGGAGTCGGTGAGCGATCTCCTTTGCCAGATATCCGCCCTCCCGGAGCTCCTTGATATCCCTCTTCTTGACGGAGGAGGCCATCCACTTACCCCCAGCTCCGGATCCGGACATCTTTGAAGTGCTTTCTCGGACGAGGGAAGAGCTAAAAGCTCGGGCGCTGGAGCTCAGGGACGGAAGGACTAAGGGGGAGCCGAGGTGTGGGTAAAGAAAGGGAATCCTTATCCCCTTATAAAGGCCATGAATATCAAGTGTCTCCCCACTCGCCTATTCCCAAGGTCCGTGCAAACGGCACGGTTGGGTCACCCACGCCCGTATTGATGAGAATCCCGTAATAAGGGGACACGATCTCTGCTTCGACAAGATGTGCCAATGGCAACCGCGCCTCGAACGTGGAGCGGCAGATGAAAAATGGTTCGAAATTATGACCGGACAGACGTGATGTCATGTTGTAAAAAGCTGTCAGCAGATTAGACTCGTGTAAAAATATATTCTCTCTGCGGTTGGGTATGGTGTGTGTGACAGGTCCGGATACTATCATCGCATCCAAAGACTATCTTGAAGTTCGGATAGAAGGGAACCCACCTTGCAATGCCGAAGACAATCTGCGCGTCAGACTCCTCGTCATTGAAGCCAGGTTCAGGGGCTACTGAGGGAGTCCTGGACTAAGGGGTCCTCGGGCGTCCGGCCTGTTATCCATGGGCCGGACTGATGGGCTGTGAAGACATGAAGGCCGAAGACTGTACCCGTGTCCGGATTGGACTCTGCTTGGTGTGGAAGGCAAGCTTGGCGACCGATTATGAAGATTCCTTCTTATGTAACCGACTCTATGTAAACCCTAGATCCCCCCGGTGTCTATATAAACCAGATGGGTTAGTCCGGAAAGGATATAGACATTACCATAGTCATACAGGCTAGACTTCTAGGGCTTAGCCATTACGATCTCGTGGTAGATCAACTCTTGTAACACTCATATTCATCAAGATCAATCAAGTAGGAAGTAGGGCATTACCTCCATAGAGAGGGCCCAAACCTGGGTAAACATCGTGTCCCCCGTCTCCTGTTACCATCGATCCTAGACGCACAGTTCGGGACCCCCTACCCGAGATCCGCCGGTTTTGACACCGACAGCGGCTCCGACCAGCATTGCTCCCTCATCATCGATTCCACTTTCGGCGGCTATGGATTGCTCAACCTCAGGCCGGGGAAAAACCCGTGCTCGGCGAACTTCTCGAGCTCGGCGAACTTGACGCGCATGGCCAGCGCCATGAAGCCGTAGCCCCCGTCGCGGAGTCGCGCCATGGCGCCGCGGATCATGATGCGCGCCACGGCTGCATTGAAGGGTCGCCAGAGCTGCACCGCAGCATATCCCTGCCTGCCTAAAAGAGAGGAAACCCTCGATTAGTTCGTCATTCCAATCCTTTCACCATTGGAATGTGTGCACCTTATTGGACGTCGATTATGGCCTTCAACCACTGAGTGTGCGGCTGCTTTTGAGT
This sequence comes from Triticum aestivum, assembly GCF_018294505.1. Lineage (NCBI taxonomy): Eukaryota > Viridiplantae > Streptophyta > Magnoliopsida > Poales > Poaceae > Triticum > Triticum aestivum. The sequence goes on from NC_057808.1 coordinate 43,143,719, forward strand.
CGTCATCGCTTTCACCTAGTTTGCCCCATTCTCGCTCGCGTGGTGCACATTTTTTTTCACAACCAACACATCGAAGCCGCCTACTGCATCGACGACGCCATTGCGTCGGCTGTCGTTGGACAAATGAGGTGGAGGTTTGTGTCGATGCGCGGTAGGCAGAGCCGTGGACCCATGCTACACTAATGTCGATGATTATGAGTCTAGGCTTCATTTTAAACTTGATCTACAGGTTCAAAGTTTAAAAAGGACTTCACTCTTGTCGGGTTTTTTTTTATTTGTATAGTAGACAAATTTGCCCGTTCATTGCACTAACCTAAGCCTGGACTCGATTTTTGTGTTCCACCTACGAAGAAATCTATGCATGGCATGATGGCAGCCTCGCAAAAAAGAAACAAACATTACTCTACGTAGTAGAAATGCATGTCTCAGTTCACAGATGCACTGGCATTATTTTTCCAAGTAGTTTTGAACATTGAAATAGAGTCCTCTTGTTTAAACGGACAAACTCAGGGAGGCGGTTGTCACGTTGCACTGGAGATCTCTTTTCACTTTACACAAGGCGGTGCATGGGATTGGGAGGGAGGAACACGCCCAACACCAGAGAGCTTTGCATGGCAGGCATGGTTCAGGTCTTGGGTCGATGAGACTAGGTGACAACTTGTCTTTCAAAAGAAAGAAAAAAAGAGACCAGGTAACGACACACACTGACATATCCGTTTCGGTGGCTCGGGCGGTAGGTTTGGTCACGTTGATTTAGCTGGCCCACCACTGCAAGGAATCCACCACACTTTCTATCCAGAAGCCAACCCGCCTCTGCCACACATGCGTAACTGATTCTCACAGCAGTTTACTATAGTTATTACGGTCATTAATTTTCAGGCGCCTACAAAATTAGTAAGAAATAATTCCACCACTCACTTGTACTAGTACTTGAACTTATCATGGATGTTCACTCTAATGCCTATTTTTTTACGAGGAATGTTTACTTTTAGTGCCTGCAATTGCGAAATACAAATAAGCTCTTTTTTTTGTGCGCGAAAAACTTCCGATCTATTCATTAACTGTTAAGGTAGTATACGAAGGACACTAGAAGTAAAAATTACATCCAGGTCCGTGGACCACCTAGCAACGCCTACAAGCACAGAAGCGAGCCGAAGGCGCGCCACTGTCATCGCCCCTCTGTCACTGGAGCGGGGCAAACCTTGTTGTACTAGACAGCTGAAAACGTTGTCGTGCTAAGACCTCACAGGACCAGTGCGACAGAACAACAACCATTGTCGATGAAGAGACGTGTAGGTCGGAAGGATCCAACCAGTAGACACACAAACGTAAACGAATGTAGAATGGATCCAAATGGATTCCAGCAACGACAAACGTCGGCCGAATCCCGTAAGATCCGCCGGAGACAAACCTACACACGCCCTCCGACAAAGCTAGAAGCATCGACGAGAAGGGGGCTAGGCGGGGAGAACCTTATTCCATCTTCAGAACGCCGCAGCCGCCTCAACTTTCTAAGCAGGACAAAACCTTAACAAAAGGCAGAAAAACATCTGAAAACAAAGCCTTCCCACCGGCATGGACCAGGATCCACCGCGCCTCCATGGCCCTAAGGCCACAGAAGACGAGGTAGACCGGTGGTGGCGCCGGCCGGAAGCTGGGGAAACCCTTGCCTAGGAGCCCTTGCCTTACTAGCGAAGGGGTATGAAGCTGGAGAACTTTTCTTTTTTCGGGTGGAGATAGCGTCTAAATAAGCTTTTTCTAAGTAAGCGAAATACAAATAAATGGTTCCCAAACTTGGCATACGTGT